>NC_057808.1:110636637-110834588 GCF_018294505.1 Triticum aestivum | reverse complement strand
TGTCCCCCTCCACTCCATCCGCTCCGCCAAAGCAGCCCTCCCCGCCGCGCTGATACGTTGACGCCGCGGTTCGGCGATCCTCTCGCTCCCACAGTACGCTCTCGTAGACTACCGTCCTCTAGCCGCGCCGCCACCTCTGGCTACGTTCTTGTGGAGGCGCACGGCGGTCAGCGCCGCCACCGCTGGCGACGTTCGTGTGGAGACGCACGGCGGTCAGCGCCGCCACCGCTGGCGACGTTCGTGTGGAGACGCACGGCGGTCAGCTTCTCCCACGGTATGCGTATTCTAGACTGAGGCCCCGTTCATGTCGGTGTAGCGCTGAATGTTAGCTGATAGACGATGTTAATCTCACTGTTTGCCGAAGTAGTTTACTGTCAATATGCTCTGCTTAAGAAGCTTCCTTGCCCTGCTCTGCACTCAATCTGCTTAGTTGAGATGGCATGCCTAGGCCGATTAGTTGCTAAAATATCCTGCCATATATTTATTGTGACGTAGATTGCCATGGTCTAGTAGCCAATCTGTTAGGTGAAATAGCTCTACACCGTTTTATACTCGATCTTTGTTGCTGCGATGGCCTTCGATAGTTTGATGGCTGTGTGCTCGGCCTCATTGACTGCTGAAACAGCCTGCCATAATTTGGCACTCAAATCAGTTTGCTGAATTAGCTTTACATATATTTCGTTACTCAGATCTGCTCGTCCAAATATCTTGCCATAGCTTTAGATATCGACCTAGGTATTTTTTTTCTGGACTTCATAAAAAAGCATATATGTTTTTCCTGTAATATCTAGTAGAAGAACTAATTTGTATGTCTAACAGATGGACATGACTTGGATAACTTCTGCTCGAAGATTCTCCGCTGCATATGTCGAGGGGGTTGAAATATGTCTAACAGATGGACATGACTTGGATAACTTCTGCTCGAAGATTCTCCGCTGCATATGTCGAGGGGGTTGAAATATGTCTAACAGATGGACATGACTTGGATAACTTCTGCTCGAAGATTCTCCGCTGCATATGTCAAGGGGGTTGAAAACTTCATGAACTTTATCAGAGCTGAGTACGGTGGTCCGAAATCAGATGTGCTCTGCCGGTGTAGCAGTTGTATGAATTCAGTTACAAGACCCCAGTCAACTGTGCAAAATCATCTACACTTGTATGGGATGTCGGTCACATATACTAGGTGGGTTCATCATGGTGAAGCTGTGAACGTCAATGTTATTGACTACGTGGAAGCAGCAGATCACCATCTTGATCTGCCTGATGCTCAGGTGGAAGAGGAGGAGGAGGTGGTGGTGGCGGAGCCAGTGAGTTTGACCAACATTGAAACAATGCTACGAAATGCTCGTGCATTCCGGTGAACTTTCACCTGCAGAAGAAAAATGGTGGGCCCGCATGTTGGAACAATGCAACGTTGCTGTCACCCCAGGAAATAAGCTGTCAGTATTCTCAGCTATGGTCACCTTTCTTCAGGTGAAGACATCTGAGCGGATGACCGACAAATCATTCGATGCGATGTTGGCTGCTTTCCGCGAATCTTTCCCAGATGCGTCTGAGCTGCCACACACCTACAGTAAAATGAAGAATTTCCTTCGTGAAGTTGGAATTGGATATGATATGATCCATGTTTGTAAGAATAATTGTGTTCTGTTCCGGAAGGATTATGCCAACTTAAGTGAATGCCCGAAATGCAAATCATCAAGATGGAAAGATGGCGATGCTGTGAAGAGGAGTCCTCATAATGTTCTGAGACATTTTCCAATTATACCAAGATTGCAGAGGTTGTTTCATGATGCTGAAACAAGAGAGGATGTATTGTGGCATTCTAGGAACCAGGAGTACAGAGATCAGAATGTAATGAGCCATCCATCTCATGGTAGTGAGTGAAAAAGCTTCAATGATAAACACAAAGAGTTTGCTGCTGACCCGAGACACATTAGACTTGGCTTAGCTTCAGATGGATTTAACCCATTTGGCCACCAGAGCGCCACATATAGCATGTGGCCAGTGCTTGTTATCCCTCACAACATGCCTCCAAATGTCTGCACCAAAGAATCAAACTACATGATGGACTTGCTCATCCCAGGTCCAAAAAGTCCTCGAAAGGATTTTGATTTGTTCATGGAGCCTCTTGTGGAGGAACTTCAACAGCTATGGAAGGGTGTTCTCACTCGAGACCTATATAGCAGCCCACCAGCTGATTTCTTTCTGCGTGCTGTTATAATTTGGTGCATCCATGATTATCCGGCTTTGGGCACTATGTTAGGGCGAACGACACATGGTTACAATGCATGTGTTCGCTGTGACAAGAATCCGCTGTCATACGCAATACTTAGCAAGATCTGTTACATTGGACACCGCCGTTTCCTTGCCAAGGACAAGCCGCATCCTAGAAAATACCGAAGACATGTGTTCAATGCAAAGCATGAAAACTGTGATGCGCCAAAGAGGCTCACCGACGATGAGTTGCAAGTGGAATTAGAGAAGGTCAGGCATATTACACCAGGAAACCATCCTGGTACTGGTAGCGGGAAAAGGAAGCTTGGCATGGTAGAAGAGAGATTATTGTTTACCCGCAGGTCCACTTTGTGGGACTTGGAGTATTGGAAAGATTTGGATCTGCGACATAATCTTGATGTGATGCAGATAGAGAAAAATATATGTGACAGCATTATCGGCACACTTCTTAATATTGAAGGCAAGACGAAAGATACCTTAAAATCTAGGATTGATTTGACACACCTGGGTATCAGAAAGGATTTGCAGGTGCAAGATGAAGGTAAACCACGGGATATGGCACCAGCTGTGTACGTCTTGGACAAGGTAAAAAGAAAAGAATTCTGCGAGGTCCTGTCACGTGTGAGATTCCCACATGGATTTGCTTCCAACCCTGAAAGGAGATTCAGTGCAGATGGAAACAAGGTACAAGGGTTGAAAACTCATGACTGCCATGTCCTACTTCAAAGGGTTTTACCTGTTATCCTTAGAGGATTGGGCCGCCCTGACTTATACAGAGCAGTTGCAGAGTTGGGACAATTCTTCAGGGAACTCTGCAGTAGGAATATCAGGATAGATGCTTTGGAGCGTCTTAGAGACAAGATACCAACTATCCTATGCGACCTTGAGAAGATATATCCTCCAGCCTTCTTTGATGTGATGGTGCATTTGGCTGTTCATCTACCTGATGAGGCACTACTTAGAGGTCCAGTACAGTATGGCTGGATGTACCCTATTGAAAGGCGGCTAGGCACTTTCAAGGGCTATGTTAGGAACAGAGCTAGACCCGAGGGTTCCATTGCAGAGGCCTACATTGCTACAGAAGCGTTGACATTCTGCTCAAAATACATTGAAACAGCTGATCAGCTTAGCAAAGAGGTGGGTGAAGACAATCCCGGGCTCAATGTTTTCTATTATTCTGTTCGAGTTACAGGGAAGAGTCGACAAGAGGACAAACCTAAAGATTTGGACAAAATGGTTTGGTATGTGTTGAAAAACTATCATGAGATACTACCTTATATCAAGTAAGTGCAGTACTGCAGCTTATACATCGTAATCTACTAAACTTGCAGCACATTCTTATATATTTAGATGTTTGACGCGATCACTATGTTGTGCAACATCTACAAAGAGGAGTTACTGCCGCAAAATCCAAGAAACATTGACAAACTGGTTATGGCAGGATTTGCGAAATGGTTCAAGAACCATGTAAGCTTTTGAAGTGCACTGTCAGTTTTTTTTAATATATTGAGTACATAAGATGATCAGCTTGTCTATTTTCTAACCATAGGTTAAGAAGATGCGGGAGGATGGGCAGGCAGTTGATGATGCCCTTTACTCACTAGCAATGGGTCCTGATACTCGGGTAAGACATTATGAATCTTGCATTGTTGGAGATGTGCGCTACAACACCCTTGCACGAGACGAAGGCAGAAAGACACAAAACAGTGCCATCATGAGCACGGATACGTATGACAAAGAGACAACTGAAATGTATGCTAACATAACAGACATTGTTCAGTTGCAGTATATCTCCAGTTTCGAGGATCATCGATGTGTGGTTCTGTTGTGCTGTCGTTGGTATAACCTGTTTTCCAGGATCGCAAAACCCAGAGCTGATGATTATTTCAAATTCATCAATGTCAAGGCGGCGTACCAGACCAACGAGCCTTTTATTTTGGCAAATCAAGCAACACAGATATTTTTCTTGGAAGACACATTTGCATGTAGCGATGACTGGAGAGTATTGCAAAGGTTTGAGCAGAGGAATTCGTTTAATGAAGTTGCACAACAAGATGATGCTTACACTGCTCCTGATGTACATGATAACATAGATGTTCCTAATATCTTTGAGAACCATCATGTCAATGACGCTGGCGAAAAGATTGCCTGTCGTGCTGTGGGCATACAAGAGTTGATCAAGAAGAAGCCAACGTTCGAGGACGTTGAGGACGAAGAAGAAGATGACACCGTGGGGAATTACGATTCAGACTGATACACATGGCGAAGATGTTGACGCTGCTGCTGCGGATGATGATTACATTGCTTTTGTCATATTTGCCTATCAGAAGACGTTTTTTTATCTACTATGTGAAATTGTGTTTGCTATGACAACTGAAACCTGATGAACATGTTGTTTAGTATTTTGCTGTGAGAACATCACTTGTTATGTATGCTGATTTGTGTTTGGTGATTGTATGACAACTAAAACATGATGACATTGTTGTTTAGTTGTACTCATATTTGGCTGTGAAACTTGAATTTGATGACATAGTTTGTTGTTGGACTGCAATTTGCTCGATGTCTTCGAATGAGAACAAAGCTGACCCGACAGGGCCTCTGCTATTTATTTATTTATATGAGCAAAAGGGGATACCCCCTGATTTCCGTTAATAGAAATCATTAGATGTTCACAACACTACGCCCAGCCTGCTACACAGGTTTCATTCATTACTAGTTTCAGCAAAGTGCCCATGTCGTAGCCACTGAATACATCACAAGTGCTACATACACTGCAAATAAAGAGACAATCATCCTACAGAGCACATCGATTTTGCCCATTATCTTCACAAGCTCTTTCATCTCCTCATTGCTGTCAAGGCCGTTCAGCAGCTGTTGCTTGGCCATGATCAGAGGAACTGCATCTTTAACCTTCTGCTCTGCATCTTCCTCTTCTGTCGTTCCTTTAGTTACTTGTCCAACACCCCAACCTGCTGGTATTGGGATTCCTCGGCTAACCAAATAATCAACGTAGTTGCATTCCCCCACATCAGCAACTTCCCAGAAATACAAATCACACGAATCTTCCCTTTTCTGCACGAATCAAATTGGAAGATCATCAACCAAACTATTAAAAAAATCAGCAATTGAAAGCAGTAGAACAACACTTAAACATATTATTACCCCATGATTCGGGCATTTGTAGAAGACTCGGCCAGGGTTGCGGATTGTGGTTGAGATGTGACGGATGACTCTGCGTGATTTGCAGCAGTGGCACCACACTAACGGCAGCGGGTTGCGATGAGCAATCGGCTGCGGTGCGCGTGCCGGCGGGGGTGTGATGAGACCCACAGGCGATGGTATGGGTGGCGACTTGGCGCATATCTGGTTGTTGCCTGCTGAAGAGCGGGTGGACGAGCAGCCAGCGGACATGGTTGCTGCGGCCAGAGCTTCTGATGCTAGGCAGAGTAAGTAGAGAAGAGGAGAAGCGAACGTTGGATATGTCAGTTTCATTACTTGCAGAGTAGCATAGCACCATATATAGTCATAGTCTAGGTTTGGATTCGAACCAGCTACAGGAGGGACCTCCTTGTTTTGCGAAAAAAATTATTTCTCCACCTGATAGCTGGGACCCACCGGATGTATCTTCGCACGGAAGGAAGTGCCTCCTTGTTTTGCGAAAAAAATTATTCATCCCGTTGACAGCTGGGACCCGTCAGATTTGGTGACTGACTTGTGGGCCTACTAAGCGGACGTGTACGCACGGCTTTGTCAACTTAATCAACAAATGATTCTAGCAGCTGGACCATTGGATGTTAATCCAACAGCCGTGCTCCTTCTTCAACCTCTGTTCTTGCTCCTGTCTCCCGTGGGCGGCACCGCGGCTGTGCTGTCGCGCACCCGAACCAGTGAAGTTTCCCACTCCTCTCAATCTGTGACTCCACTGCCCCGTGTTCCCCATCTCCGGGTCGTTCCAGTCTGGGTGCGCTTGGCACGGTGTGGTCAACGTGATCAACAACCGAGAGTCATCGGAAGATGACTGTACGTGAGAGGCTGACAGCGGGGACGCACCACGCCCATGGACGCATGCATGCAACGGAACGCGGCGAGGTCAACGTGGTCAAGGAACGACTTCCATCGGAAGTATACTGTACGTGGAGAGTCTCAGCTGGGTCCAGGGCCGCAGCAAGTAAGTGCCTCCTTATTACGTGGAAAATAATGATTCCTCCAACTGACAGCAGGGACCCACTGGACGGGCCACCATATTTTGCGAAAAAAACGTTTGCCCCCTGACTGCTGGGACCCACCTGATGGGCCACCGTATTTCGTGAAAAAACGGTCCCCCGCTGTCAGCTCGGACCCATCCAAAGTGCCTCCTTATTACGCACAAAAAAATGAATACTCCCCCGGCTAGCTGGGACCCACCTTGGTGGGAGGCTGACTTGTGGGCCTACTAAGTTGACGGGGACGAAGGGCTTTGTCAACTTAGTCAATATGAACGATTCTAGCTCCAGTGACCGTACGATGTCCATCCAACGGCCGTAGTGCTTCTTCAACCTCTGGTCTTCTTGCTCCACCCGCCCAAAGCAGCGCCGGTCGTGCCGCATGCTCCTGCCTCCCGTGGCCGGATGTGCTGCCGCGGAGGCCTCACCGCCCCCTACTATTCCCATCGCTGGCCAGGCCCTGCGGCGACAGCAGCCTCACACCGCAGCCGAACCAGTGAACCCTCGTACTCCTCTCCGCGCGGGCTTCCACTGCCACGTCTTCCCCGGCTTCGTGTCGTCCCCTTCCTAGGCCTCGCTGTCGTCCACCGCCGTGGTGCTCTCCGCACGGCGTGGTCAACGTGGTCAAGGAATGACTTCCATCGGAAGAGTACTGTACGTGGAGAGGCTGACAGCTGGGTCCACGGCCACAGCCCAGTTTTTTTGTGATTTGCCAAGTAAGTCTCTTTGTCAGGCCTGTTGGGCTGCAAATCTTTCAAGACAAGGAGAGCTTTCATTCGGCTGGCCGAGAAAATGGCCCATCAGTAATGAGAAATGGGTTGTACATTTTTAAAACACATCAAACCGGCAATTAGTTTCAAATATCTTTTTTTTCATTTCGAGATTTTAAATTACATTAATTTTTATGCGTGGAGAATTTGTTGGATTTTATATTGATATACATTTATTTTTTAAATCAGTTTGAATGTGAGTCGAAATTTCGGGATTAAAAACAGTTCGGACCGCACCGAAATATGCAAAATTTCGTATAATTTTTTAACCGTGGCCACAATATGGGCTGTAATGCTAACAAAAAGAATATGGGCTCCAAAAAAACCTTAATAATTAGCAAATGGGCTGTAAATTATTAGAAATAATGGCAGATGGGTTGTATGCTGTTTTTCACAGATTTGAGGCTTTCCTAAAAAAAAGGTTGACGCACAAGCAGTGACTGTTGGATGGCCATCCAACGGCCGTCGTGCTTCTTCAATCTCTGCTCTTCCTGCTCCAGCCGCTCAAACAAGCGCCGGCGGGACTGCCTACTCCCTCCTCCCCGCGGCCGGCTCTGCTGCCGCGCAGGCCTCACCGCCCCACCGTACTCCCATCGCTGGCCTAGCCATCCCTCTACTCACCCACACCTGCTGTTATTCTCCGGCGACGGCACACGAACTAGTAAACCCTCGTACAGTCGTACTCCCCTCCGCGTGGGAAACAACTGCCGAGTCTTCCCTGCCTCCATGTCGTTCCCTTCCTAGGCCTCGCTGTCGTCCACCGCCCTGGTGCTCTCGGCGCGGTCGGGTCAACATGGTCAACGACCGACATGCATCTGAAGTGGACTGTACGTGGAGAGGCTGACAGCTGGGTCCACGGCCGCACACAAGGAAATGCCTCCTTATTACGCGCAAAATAATGATTCCTCCACCTGACATCAGGGACCCACCGAAAGGGCCTCTGTATTTCGCGAAAAAAACGTTACCGCCGCTGACAGCTCGGACCCACCAGCTATATCTTCGCACGCAAGGAAGTGCCTCCTTATTACGCACAAAAAAAATGAATACTCCCCCTGCTAGCTGGGACCCACCATGGTGGGAGGCTGACTTGTGGGCCTACTAAGTTGACTGGGATGGGAGCCTTTGTCAACTTTAGTCAATATGAACGATTCTAGCTCCAGTGACCATACGATGTCCATCCAACGGCCGTAGTGCTTCTTCAAGCTCAGGTCTTCTTGCTCCAGCCGCCCAAAGCAGCGCCGGTCGTGCCGCATGCTCCTGCCTCCCGTGGCCGGCTGTGCTGCCGCGGAGGCCTCACCGCCCCCTACTATTCCCACCGCTGGCCAAGCCCTACGGTGACGGCAGCCTCACACCACAGTCGAACCAGTGAACCCTCGTACTCCTCTCCGCGCGGGCTTCCACTGTCGCGTCTTCCCCGGCTCCCCGTCGTCCCCTTCCTAGGCCTCGCCGTCGTCCACAGCCCTGGTGCTCTCGGCGCGGCGTGGTCAACGTGGTCAAGGAACGACTTCCATCGGACGTGGATTGTACGTGGAGAGGCTGACAGCTGGGTCCACGGCCGCAGCAAGGAAGTGCCTCCTTATTACGCGGAAAATAATGATTCCTCCACCTAACAGCGGGGACCCACCGGACGGGCCACTGTATTTCGCGAAAAAATGTTTCCCCTGACTACTGGGACCCACCAGCTACATCTTCGCACGCAAGGAAGTGCGTCCGGGCAAAAAAAAGATTCGCCCCCTGACTGCTGGGACCCACCAGCTACATCTTCGCAGGCAAGGAAGTGCCTGACAGTCGGGACCCACCTGGTCGAAGCGTACGTACCGTTGTCATTCTGGTCGCGAATGTGTACGTACATATATACTGTGGATGTAGAGGCGCGCACGTGTCGTAGTAGAGGCGCGCACGTAGCATGTACACATACGTACAACGGCCAGTGTGCAAGAAAGAAAATACAGCCACGTATGTACATACGGGCAGGGTCTCGGACGCCTACTCGCGCATACGTACGGCCAGGGCTCGTGTACATGGCTGGGTCGGAACGGAGAAACAGCGTCGTCGTCATGTTCATGGGGAGCCAACCGGCTGGGTCGGAACAAAATGCGTCGTCGTGTTCATCGGGAGGGCTTGGACGGAACAGCCGATGGAAACGAGGCCTGGCGTACCGCAGAACGGAGGAAACGGCCTTGTGTTCGACCGGCCACGTTTGAAACGGGATCCTGTTCATCGGGAGGGGTCTGGCGTACCGCGAAACGGAGGAAACGGACCTCCTACGGTCGAAACGGGGGTCCTGTTGATCGGGAGGGGTGTGGCGTACCGCAAAACAGAGGAAACGGACTTGTGTTGGAGCGCTACGGTCGAAACGGGGGTCCTGTTCATCGAGAGGTGTGTGGCGTACCGCAAAACGGGACTCCACGGGATACTGTTCGTCTCCACCGTCGACCCCCTCCAGCCTCCACGGGCTACTGTTCATCCACCGTCGACCTCCTCCAGCCTCCACCTGCGACTGTTCATCCACGGGCTCCTGTTCATCCAGCCTCCACCACGCGCTACTCCATCGGCTACTGTTCAACCAGCCCTCTCCACGGGCTCGTGTTCAACCACCCCTCCACGGGCTACTGTTCATCCAGCCCTCCACCGTCTACTGTTCATTCTACCCTCCACGGGGTGGTCCTGTTCATCCTGCCCTCCACGAGGTCCTGTTCATCCAGCCCCAACCGGCTCGATCGATCGGGGTCCAGTTCATCCAGAGGCAACACCACGGGGTCCTGTTCATCCACCCCCACCGGGAATTGTTCATCCAAACCCCCCAGCAACGCTCACTGTTCATCCAGAGGCAACATCGATCGGCTTCAGTTAGCAGCAGTAGCGAAGGAATCGCTTGATCGGGTTCAGTTAACAGCCATCGATCGATCGCTCGGGTTCAGTAACGCGTAGCCTGCAGTGTAATCGCTCGGGTTCAGTTAGAGCCCAACGCCTCGCTCGGGTTCACTTAGAGCCAACGCCTCGCACACACACGCGTACGTGTATGAGATAAACGCGCATCGCTCGGCCCCCGACCTCCCACCGTAACCGGGAACTCCCCGAAATTTTCCTCGCCCTCGCTTCTACCATGGTTTTTTCCGTCATGGACGGCCCAAAGAATGTCATGCAGCTGCATCTCCGGCCCGCCCAGGACGAAAAGCCCATTTTCTGTCATGATTTTTTGCCATAGAAGTAGGAGCCCACCACATCTATGATGATACCGGGTTTTGTCACAATTATTGTCATAGAAGTGTCATATGTATGACAGAAAAAATTTCGTTCGGCCCAAAATGTCACGGATGTGTCTTTTTTTGTAGTGCATGTCTATGGCTAGGAAACTTAAACAACTTTGATCAACGAGCTAGTCTAGTAGAGGCTTACTAGGGACACTGTGTTTTGTCTATGTGTCCACACATGTATCAAGTTTCCGGTTAATACAGTTCTAGCATGAATAATAAACATTTATCATGATATAAGGAAATATCAATAACAACTTTATTATTGCCTCTAGGGCATATTTCCTTCATGCATGCTGATGATGTTATCATATTTGTTGCCCCTATAAAAAATGACATCCAGTTCTTGGCTTCAACTTTTTCCTCCTTGAGAGAATTTATCGGATTAGTCACTAATTGTGCCAAAAGTCTCATTGCGCCCATTCACTACAGTAACATTGACCTTGATGACGTTCTTCAAGCCTTTATGGCGGTCCGTACTACCTTTCCTATGAGATATTTGGGGTTGGGGTTTTCGGTTTTGAGGCTTAAGAAGATTCACTTCAGTTCTTGAAGGATAAGATCATTGGAAAGCTTGCACCTTGGATCGCCAAGCACTTGATCGCAGTGTCTTGGCCAAGGCCATGCTTACCACAATTACTATATATCAGTTGATGCTCTTGACTTACCGGTGGAAGTGAGTAAGAAGATTGACATCTTATGACACACCTATCTCTGGGAGAGATGTGACAAGGTGGCTAGATGAAACTTCTAGGTCAATCATGAGTTTGTTTGTAAGCACAACATCTTTGGTGGACCTCAACCTCGAGAAGCTTGCTACTGCCCTTCGTCTGATATGGCTTTTGTACGAGTGGATCGACTAACGGTACAACATACCGAGGGTACCCAACCTCGGGGGAATAAGGTCGCTAGGATGGCCTCGAGGCTCGGCTATAGCCTAGGCCCCTCGACCTGACGGCGAGCCTCGTCTAGAAGGATATATCATTACTTGTACCATAAGACATGTATGAGTAGAAAACTTGGACAATAAGCCATGTAACCCTACCCCTCATCCAAATATATAAGGGAAGGTAGAGGCCTCCGAAGGAGCCATATAGGTCCCAATAGATCCAACAATACTTCCTCATACGAGGCACATCAATACAATGACATGCATGATGTAGGGTATTAACTCATCACGAGGGCCTGAACCTAGGTACAACTCTCATCCTGTGTGTACCCTATTATGATCCCCTATGCACGCTCCGCTCCATGAGTGATCCTATGCAGGGATTTGAAGGTTTTCTCATCGCCAGTTGGTGCGCTAGGTAGGGGTGGCGCACATAGATACCATGTTAAGATGAGTTTTCCTTCATCAACATAAACTTCAATCTCAACTGAGACCACGAAAATCATTCATGAAGTTCAGGGGCTCAACGTCAACATAGCCCTTGCGTGACCTGCTGAATTATCTGGACATCAGATTCATTTTCGTCAGCCGCACCTCATCAAACATCATTTCGTCGTTTTCTTCGATGGGATTGTGCGGAATTGAGTCTGCAACGAGCCTGCAAAGTTTCATAGCAATCCAATGTGGAATTTCCACTGATCCCCAATATACCGAAACCATGCAGATCTGGACAAAATATGCGAGTTTAGAAGAATGAGTCTGGCGACCAAGTCTCACATCCTTTCGAAGATCCACCCATTCAGATTATGTGGAATTTTGCCTTATCGACAACCCCTCAAAATTTTAGATCAATTTGACAGTTCAAACTCTGGGACGAGCCCGAGGAGTACATCGAGTTATGAATCTGTTTCTGCCTGAAAATAAATCCAACCAAAGTTCATCTTTTTTGATGAATGGGCTATCAAAGATCATCGCACAAACATTCATTGCGCGCGCGGGTCTTCACCGCGTGCACCTCCTCTGCGGATCTTGGCCATTGCAGGCCTCACCACCGGCCTCTTCGCGCTGGTCTCATCACCCAGCGGACCTTCGTTACCGCAGATCTTCACTGATGCAGGCCTCAACGGTAGCCTCATCGCCAGTCGTACCTTCGTCATCGCGGGCCTCATCGCCCGGCGGACCTTCGTCACCGTGGACCTTCGTCGCCGTCCTTCTCACATCGGCAGCGTCACCCGAGGGCCTTGGTCACCGTGGACCTTCATCACCACGAGCCTCACCGCCTACCTCCTCATGCCGGCCTCATCACCCAGCGGGCTTTCGTCACGGTGGGCCTTACCGCCTGCCAGCTCACGCCGATCTCATCTCCTGGCGAACCTTCGCCACTGCGGACCTCACCGCTGGCCTCCTTGCACCAGCCACATCATCCGATGGACCTTTGCCACCATGGGCCTAACCGTCGGCTTTCTCGCATCGGCCTCATCATGCAGCGGACTCAGGCCTCACCGCACGGACTGCGTCGTGCGGACCTCCTCGCGTCGGACTCATCGCTTCAGCCTCCTCACCTGAAACACTCGAACCTCACCGCATGAGCTTCATCACGTGGACCTCAATCTACAAACCTTGTTGCAACCAGCTCAGAGGCCCCGTCTCACTGCTTACCAATCTTTGTAAATTTTATGAGATATATTTTTGCTAGTACTACTTCATGTATGCAGATAAATCAGTGACCGCTCCACGGTGTCACCTAGCGAAGCAGACCTCGCCACTCTGCCAGCACGGACATCACTGCACAGTCTATGCCAACCCTGATGGCTACCTCAACCTTGCCGCGTTCGCTTTGAGGGCTTTCCCTCACCATGACCGGCTTGCGGGCTCATACTTTGTCGCTTCAGAAAGCAATTCATCTCCATGCTTAAGCTCCACATTGTACTACAAATGAGTTTTTTATTTTTTGAGTCATCTGCGCATCACTCAATATTTTCACACCCACACCCACCGGGTGAGCTGCACATCCATGCCTTATGAAACAAGAATAAAATATGGCCTTTACTACAAGGCAAAAACCAAACGGGAAGCCGGAGGCTGAATAATTTTTTGTCGCGCCATGCCCTGTCAAACTTACCGACCTCCCAAGGCCACGACTGGAGCTGCATCGATGTAAGAACAAAAACGGGAAGCCAGAGGCTGAATAATTTCTTGTCGCACCGTGCCCTGTCAAAAACACTGATCTCCGTGAGGACGAAACCTAGAGGTGATATTGCATGATCTGTCCAAAGCTGAGACACTCCGGGCTATATCAAACATCATTCTCCTTGTGGTAAGTAGGAGGCTACATCTAAGCAATCCCTTTAGAGGCGAACCCCAAAGGTTGCATGCAAAATGACCTCTGTGACGTCAGACTTGGGGGCTGCATCCAAAGTGGACTTCCCTAAAGTCAGCTCAGAGGCTGCATCAAGGAGATCTATCCGAGGCCAGACCCATGGGCTGCATGAAAAAGAACGAACCTCTCGGGATAGACTTAGGGGAAGTAGTAAATTGATCTCTCTTTCGCTAGACTTGGGGGCTGCATGACGCAAAGTGGACCTCCCGGTAGTCAGGTACGAGGTTGGCGGGCTTCGGCATTGCCGCTTTCGGGCTCGGGGGTTTCACTTCGCCCCATCAGGGCCCTTTACGCATCAAGGCTCGAGGGCTCTGATACATCTCCAACGTATCTACTTTTTCTAACGCTTTTCCTCTTGTTTTGGACTCTAATTTGCATGATTTGAATGAAACTAACCCCAGACTAACGATGTTTTCAGTAGAACTTCCATGTTGTTGTTTTTGTGCAGAAATAAAAGTTCTCGGAATGGAACGAAACTTTGCGAGGATTTTTTATACAATAAAAGAGAATTTCTGGAGCCAAGAATCACCGGAGGGGGGCACCTGGGTGGGCAGAACCCACCAGGGCGCCCCCCCTCTAGGCACGCCAAGGTGGGTTGTCCCCACCTGGTGGCCCCGCAGACCCTGAAACCGATGCTATAAAATCACATATTTCCAGAAAAATCAAGGAGAAAGAATTCTCGCGTTACACGAGATGAAGCCATCGTCCCCTCCCGTTCTTCATCGGGAGGCCAGATCTGGAGTCCGTTTGGGGCTCCGGGAAGGGGGATCTTCGATCTTCGTCATCACCAACCCATCTCCATCGCCAATTCCATGATGCTCCCCACCGGGAGTGAGTAATTCCTTCGTAGGCTCGCTGGTCGGTGAGGAGTTGGATGAGATTCATCATGTAATCTAGTTAGTTTTGTTAGGGCTTGATCCCTAGTATCCACTATGTTCTATGCTTAATGCTTGTCACTTTGGGCCCGGGTGCCATGATTTCAGATCTGAACCGTTTATGTTGTCACCATTATATCCATGTTCTAGATCCGATCTTGCAAGTTATAGTCACCTACTATGTGTTTTGATCCGGCAACCCCGGAGTGACAATAGTCAGGACCACTCCCGGTGACGACCGTAGTTTGAGGAGTTCATGTATTCACCACGTGTTAATGCTTTGTTCCGGTTCTCTATTAAAAGGAGGCCTTAATATCCCTTAGTTTCCAATTGGACACCGCTGCCACGGGAGGGTAGGACAAAAGATGTCATGCAAGTACTTTCCATAAGCATGTATGACTATTTACGGAATACATGCCTACGTTATATTTATGAACTGGAGCTAGTGGCGTATCGCCCTAGGTTATGACTATCACGTGATGAATATCATCCAACAAATCATCGATCCAATGCCTATGAATTTCTCTTATATTGTTCTTGCTAAGTTACCAATGCTATCATTACTGCTGCACTTGTTACAAAACTATTGCTATCACTGTTACCATTACTATTGTTGCCGCTACTATTATCAAAACTATCATATTACTTTGCTACTGATCACTTTGCTGCAGATAATTAATCTCCAGGTGTGATTGACTTGATAACTCAGCTGCTAATACTTACAAATATTCTTTGGCTCCCCTTGTGTCGAATCTATAAATTTGGGTTGAATACTCTACCCTCAAAAACGGTTGCGATCCCCTATACTTGTGGGTTATCAAGACCTTTTTTTGGCGCCGTTGCCGGGGAGCATAGCTATATTTGTTGAGTCATTTGGGTTTATTATCAAATTTTCACTATGAAGAATCTGAAGGATGCTAAGACTAAGATTTTTCCCTCTAAGACAAGGGGAGGTAAGGAACTGCCATCTAGATGTGCTTTAGATTCACCTTCTGTTATAAGTAAACTTGCAACACCACCACATGCTATTAATCCTGATATGTCGCAAATTATTGATGATGCTACATCTACTATAAATGATACTTATGATGATGCTAGTACCTTGCTTGATGATGATGTGCCACTAGGTGATTTTCTTTATGAACAAATTGCTAGAGTAAGACAACATTAAGTTGTTCAAACTGATGTTGCTATGACTTTGCCATGCTTAATGCTTGTCACTTTTGGCCCGGGTGCCATGATTTCAGATCTGAACCTTTATGTTATCACCATTATATCCATGTTCTAGATTCGATCTTGCAAGTTATAGTCACCTACTACGTGTTATGATCCAGCAACCCCGCAGTGACAATAGTCGGGACCACTCCCGGTGATGACCGTAGTTTGAGGAGTTCATGTATTCACCGTGTGTTAATGCTTTGTTCCGGTTCTCTATTAAAAGGAGGCCTTAATATCCCTTAGTTTCCAATTGGACCGCACTGCCACGGGAGGGTAGGACAAAAGATGTCATGCAAGTTCTTTCCGTAAGCACATGTGACTATTTACGGAATACATGCCTACATTATATTTATGAACTGGAGCTAGTGCCGTATCGCCCTAGGTTATGACTGTCACATGATGAATATCATCCAACAAATCATCGATCCAATGCCTACACATTTCTCTTATATTGTTCTTGCTAAGTTACCACTGCTATCGTTACTGCTGCACTTGTTACAAAACTACTGCTATCACTGTTACCGTTACTATTGCTGCCACTACTATTATCAAAACTATCATATTACTTTGCTACTGATCACTTTGCTGCAGATAATTAATCTCTAGGTGTGGTTGAATTGACAACTCAGCTGCTAATACTTACAAATATTCTTTGGCTCCCCTTGTGTTGAATCTATAAATTTGGGTTGAATACTCTACCCTCGAAAACTGTTGCGATCCCCTATACTTGTGGGTTATCACGCTCCACTTTGCCTCGGTGGCTCAAAGGGTCTGGTCTCACCGCTTCCGGGCTGCGGGCTTGACTTCGCCCCATCAGGTTCCTTGCCGCATCCAGGCTCAGGGGATCTACTTCACCTCGGCGGCTCACACGCTACGGCCTCGCCGCTTCCGGGCTTTGGGGCTTCACTTCGCCCAATCAGGCTTCTCGCCCCGACTACATTCAAACAGCTACAATCATTGCAGGACACTCCACCCGACTCCACGAGTCGGCCTGGGGCTCGGGGGCTACACCCATAGGGTACACTATCGTGCCCCCAGTGTCTACAGAAGACAAAGTAATCGTGCACTATCGGTGCCATGAAGCTAACCATCTTCAACGACAAAACAAGACAAGGAGGTCAGACGCCCTACACACCCTGCGCGGCGGGCTCCGGTCTCCCCTTTGGGGCTCCAAGCCCGATAGAGCACGCCAGCTCCATCCTCGCGCTCGAGTTGCTAGATATCTCTAATAACAAAGAAGATAGGAAGGTCAGACACGTTGCTCGCCGTGCATGGTTGTGCTTGACTCCCCCTAGCAGCGAGAAGCCCAATGGATCGTTTCATCTCCAACAAGGCAAGCTGGCACAAGATCATCTCTCCTTCCAGGGACTCTCTCAAGACCTCGCCAAGTAGTCCAAGATGATGCACTTGGTTCAACATCAACCCTGATGCAGCCAAGCTACCGATGAGACAATACACTTAGGGTGTCTAGGAGGGCGCACGCCTGGCCAACCTGAGTGTTTCCAAGGTCGGACTCATGAAGATAGACTACGATTGTCGCCAACACTACAAGAGCCCGTCTGGGTTCTCATTCCCGAAGACAAGAGACTCCAACTCCAGACGCGCTCGGGGCTACTGACGGTACAATACACTAGGGGTACCCGACCTCCGAGGAATAAGGCCGCTAAGCCATCCACGGAGCCCCGCTATTGCCTAGGCTCCTCACCCTGACGACGGGCCTCCTCTAGAAGGATATATCATTATTTGTACCTTAAGACATTAAACATGGTCACCAAGCCAAGTAATCCTACCCCTCATGCACCTATATAAGGGGAGGTAGGGGCCTCCCAAGGAGGCATCCATGAGATCCCCAATAGATCAAACAATACTTCCTCATACTAGGTACATCAATACAATGACATGCAGGATGTAGGGTATTACCACACTACGAGGGCCTGAACCAGGGTAAAACTCGTGTCCCTTTTGTATCCTATTCAAATCCTCTATGCGTGCTCCGCCCCATGAGTAATCCTATGTAGGGTGCTGATGGGGCTGCCATAATTCATATAAGGGATGGATGTACGACTAAATTCTGGAATCGTCCTGGATTGAAGGCATCAGGCTTAAAGACATCGCTCCCAAGATCTTCGACCTCTCAGAAAACAAATCTTGCTATGTCCAAAAAGCTCTCCTCTTTTATATAGTTTTGTAATCGGTGTGCAAATCTTCAATTTGGATTATTCTAGTGTTTTTTTCATCTATTGAGTTATCCAAGAAAATTCTAAACTCAAATTTCTGTATGGTTAACTTCTGTATTTATCGGCTCCTATTTTTCTTCTTCTTTCTTAGTCCATCTGTTTGCCATTGAATTCTCTTCCTCTATGCAGTGGCAACAATTTGATGATGAAGTCATGCGACACTTAATTTTTTATTTGAAAGTTATCACTAAAATACACTACTATATTCTTGTTCTTGCATATTTTTGAAACGGTGCAGGTACTATTAAGAATGTGTGCACAATTTTATCATTACTTGCTCTATGTACATTTTGTTGGGGAACGTAGTAATTTCAAAAAAATTCCTACGCACACACAGGATCATGGTGATGCATAGCAACGAGAGGGGAGAGTGTTGTCCACGTACCCTCGTAGACCGAAAGCGGAAGCATTAGCACAACGCGGTTGATGTAGTCGTACGTCTTCACGATCCGACCGATCAAGTACCGAACGCACGGCACCTCCGAGTTCAGCACACGTTCAGCTCAATGACGTCCCTCGAACTCCGATCCAGCCAAGTGTTGAGGGAGAGTTTCGTTAGCACGACGGCGTGGTGACGATGATAATGTTCTACCGACGCAGAGCTTCACCTAAGCACCGCTACGATATTATCGAGGTGGACTATGGTGGAGGGGGCACCGCACACGGCTAAAAGATCAATGATCAATTGTTGTGTCTCCAAGGGGTGCCCCCTCCCCGTATATAAAGGAGTGGAGGAGGGGGAGGGCCGTCCCTCTCTATGGCGCGCCCTAGAAGGAGTCCTACTCCCACCGGGAGTAGGATTCCCCCCTTCCAAGTAGTAGGAGTAGGAGTCAAGGAAAGGGGAGAGAGAAGGAAGGAGGGGGCGCAGCCCCTCCCCCTAGTCCAATTCGGACTAGGCCTTGGGGGGCGCCCAGCCTCTCCTCTCTCTTTCCCCTAAAGCCCAGTAAGGCCCATATACTCCCCGGCGAATTCCCGTAACTCTCCGGTACTCCAAAAAATACCCGAATCACTCGGAACCTTTCCGATGTCCGAATATAGTCGTCCAATATATCGATCTTTACGTCTCGACCATTTCGAGACTCCTCGTCATGTCCCCAATCTCATCCGGGACTCCGAACTACCTTCGGTACATCAAAACACATAAACTCATAATATAACCGTCATCGAACTTTAAGCGTGCGGACCCTACGGGTTCGAGAACAATGTAGACATGACCGAGACACGTCTCCGGTCAATAACCAATAGCGGAACCTGGATGCTCATATTGGCTCCCACATATTCAACGAAGATCTTTATCGGTCAAACCGCATAACAACATACGTTGTTCCCTTTGTCATTGGTATGTTACTTGCCCGAGATTCGATCGTCGGTATCTCAATACCTAGTTCAATCTCGTTACCGGCAAGTCTCTTTACTCGTTTCGTAATACATCATCCCGCAACTAACTCATTAGTTACAATGCTTGCAAGGCTTATAGTGATGTGCATTACTGAGTGGGCCCACAGATACCTCTCCGACAACCGGAGTGACAAATCCTAATCTCGAAATACGCCAACCCAACAAGTACCTTCGGAGACACCTGTAGAGCACCTTTATAATCACCCAGTTACGTTGTGACGTTTGGTAGCACACAAAGTGTTCCTCCGGTAAACGGGAGTTGCATAATCTCATAGTTATAGGAACATGTATAAGTCATGAAGAAAGCAATAGCAGAATACTAAACGATCAAGTGCTAAGCTAACGGAATGGGTCAAGTCAATCACATCATTCTCCTAATGATGTGATCCCGTTAATCAAATGACAACTCATGTCTATGGCTAGGAAACATAACCATCTTTGATCAACGAGCTAGTCAAGTAGAGGCATACTAGTGACACTCTGTTTGTCTATGTATTCACACAAGTATTATGTTTCCGGTTAATACAATTCTAGCATGAATAATAAACATTTATCATGAAATAAGGAAATAAATAATAACTTTATTATTGCCTCTAGGGCATATTTCCTTCACATTTCTTCATTTTCTTTCTTCTTCTAGGTAATAATACCAATTCCTTAATTCATTCTACCTTAGAATAACATCTACTTTCGTTTTTTGCTGTATTTTTGTTCTTATAGTGTATGACTTTGCTTACCCATATGAAAAGGTGGTTGGCACAAAAAAGATTTCACTCATCTGTCTTATTTGTGTTAATGTTTGCGGCTCGTAGTTTCTTGTTGTTTCTTAGTCTCTTTTTGGGACGTTGAATTTCTCCGATATTGGTGCATGTGGATTCAGTTTAATGTTGCGATTGTATCACTCTGCTTAATTTTGTGTTACAAACTTAAAATAAAATTCAGTTTTAATTTATATCTTTTTAATCATAACTATTATTGAAGTTGAACTAGGTTTTGTTACAAAGTATAAAAAATGCAAGTTTTCAATATATTTTAATTCCTGCACATAAGTAAAAAGCTTAACAAAAGCTATTATCATTAGAATTAACATTGCTCGAAGTTGAAGATTAGTTCCTTTCTGCAAATCTTTCTAATTTGTTCATGTTAGGCACAGTTGTATAACATTAATTTCCTTTTCAAGTTATTGTTGTTTCTTGTAGGGTTAAACCACTCCCATAATTCATTGTTCCTGAGAAATAAAATGTTTCTTATTTAGTTTTTTGTTCATTTCTTCTCTGAGTTAACACACGCCCTATAATTCTTTCTTTTTAGCAATACATTTTTTTCTTATTTCCTTCATGTTTTGTTCATTTCTTCTTTGATGTAGAAACACTAGTAGAATTTTTTTCTTTCTTACATGATGTTTTTGTCATTATCTCTTTTTAATTTTGTACATTTCTTCTTTCTCGTAACACCACTTCACGATTCTTTCTTCCTTATGTAGAAACTTGATTTATTTTTTTTAGGTTACACCACTCCGAGTATTCTTCCTTCCTTCAATAAAATTGTGTCTTTTTCTTTGTTTGTCTCTTCCCTTTTTACAATTTATCCTTGTTTAGTTCAGCAATTTGAATGTATAATTAGTTCACCTGCAAAAAAAGGAATTTATAATTTACTTGTCAAAAAATCTATGACACTTCAATTTTAGTGCCATCACTGATTTGTAACAAATTTGGTTTTATGGGCCAGATGGGCTTCCATAGATGACCATCTTACTTTGTGAATTTGCTTGTCTCTAGAAAAAGTGGCATTTCACATATGCAGAACGTGTGGCCTAGTAGTCAAGCACCTTTTTTTCAACAATAAAGTAGTCAAGCACCTAGCATTTACAGGGGGGCTCCTAACCGGCGCTCTCAGCGCCGGTTTTGATTACTGGCGCTCGAAGGTGGTGGTACATGGGCCGGCCCAGCAACACTGTTCGCTCGCTCCCAGGCAGCGCAAAAAAAATAACACAATAAGTAGCGATCTGGTTGATTGAACTCGCGCCGCGAGTACAACGATCAAGCACGGCTAGCCACAACGCCGACTAGGTACTGGCGACTATATACAGGACAAACAATTTAAGAGCAGAGTTATATCGTTTACTGGTTTCTCCAAAAAAGGCATGTCATTTACTGTAGCGCTTTGATTCTTGAATTATTTCAAAACATTTTTGGAAAATGTGTTTTTCAAAGTAAACAAAAAAATTTAAGTTCACATATTAAAAAAACTCACGTATTAAAATAAAATGAACAAATACGAAAAAGTTAATGTATTCAAAAAAGTTCAGAAATACAAAAAGTCAGTAAAAATTAAAAAGTACACTAATTTGGGAAACAGATCATGAATTTGAAAAGGAGTTCATCGTTTTTCAAAAATGTTCACGAACTTTTTTGGAAAAAATATCGGTGGTCGAATTTGAAAAAGTAATCATGAAAAAAGTTCATCAAAAATGAAAAAGTTCATCGAGTTACAAAAAAGTTCATCGATTTTGAAAAAAGTTCATCAAATTTGAAAAACAGTTCATCAACTTCGAAAAAAGTTCATCGAGTTTGAAAAAAGTTCATCGAGTTACAAAAAAGTTCATCGACTTTGAAAAAACTTCATCAAATTTGAACAATAGTTCATCAACTTCGAAAACAGTTCATCAAGTTTGATAAAAGTTCATCGAATTTGAAAAAAGTTCATCAAATATTATAAAATACGTTCACGCATTTTTGAAAACAAAAAAATAAAACTTTCATCACTTTTGGAAAATAGTTCATGAATTTTAAAAAATATTCACGCATTTAGTTAAAAGAAAAAAGAACCAAACAAAAGCTGTTCCGAGAGAAAAAAAAGAAGAAGAAAATGAAGAGAACTATTGCTAGAAAAAAGGAAAAGGAAAGAACAAATGAAGGAAAAAGCAGTTACCAAACACATGTGGTGGGGTGGCCAGTTGGTTGACCATACTGAATGTTAAATCTGGTGACCATGGTTCGAATCACGCCCAGCTCAGTTTTTGTTTTTTAACAGAATAAAAAAACAAAGTAGAACGGGCCGGCCCAGCGAGGGGGAGGGGTGTGAGCGATCGGCAGGATTCGAACCCCCCACGTCCTCGTGCAAGCTAGCTTCGATAGACAACTACACCAATCCCACTGATGTGGTGATCTGCAACCTTTTTATCATTCTGTTCTTTCTTCCTTTTTTTTCTTTTTTCTTTTTCTCTTTCCTTTTTCTAATTCAACGGAAAAAGTTCATCGAATTTGATGAACCTTTTTTCAAATCTGTTAAACTTTTTCAAAAATCGATGAACCTTTTCATTTTTGATGCACTCTTTTCAAACCCGATATCGGTGAACTCTTTTTTTTTCAAATTTGGTGAACTATTTTTTAGTTGAATGTTTTCTAAAAATCGATGAATTTTTTTTCAAAATCGGTGAACTTTTTTTCAAAATCGATGAATTTTTTTCAAATTTGATGAACTATTTTAGAAAACAGATGATTTTTTTACTTGTGAACGTTTTTTGAAAATCAATGAACTTTTTTCAAAATCGGTGAACTTTTTTTCAAAATCGATGAACGTTTTTCAAATTTGATGAACTATTTTAGAAAATCGATGATTTTTTTTACTTGTGAATGCTTTTTGAAAATCGATGAACTTTTTTCAAAATTGGTGAACTTTTTTTCAAAATCGATGAACTTCTTTCAAATTTGATGAACTATTATAAAAACCGATGAACTTATTTTTGGAAACGGATGAAGTTTTTTTTCGTACGTTTTTTAGAGTGGAGGACAAAGCGTACGTTTTTTTTTGAGTGAAAGAACGAGGCATGATTTTTTTTAAAGAGAACGAAGCGTACGCAAGCGTGAGCTGGCGAGCGAATCACTGAATTGCCTCGTGATGGGCTGGCCCATACCAGGTGTTACGTGGGCGCCAGAAACTCCAACCGGCGCTGAAGGCGCCGGTTAGGAGCTCCCTAAAAGAGTTTGCGGATTTGGAAAAATTAATTATTATTTTTATAATATTCATGAATTTGAAAAAAAAATCTTGAGTTTGAAAATTTCACGGATTTGAAAAAAAATTCACAAATTAGAAAAATGTTAACAAGTTTGAAAAAAACTATGCAGGTTTAAAAAATGTTCGTGATTTTGAAAATAAGCACAGAATTTTGAAAAATAAAGTTGACAACCTTAATTGTTTTTGCTAATTGAAAAGATTTCACAAACTTGAAAACGAACCATGAATTTGAAAAAGTTCACCAATTTCAAAAATGTTCATGAATTTGAAAAATACGAAAAGAGGAAAAAGAAAGATAAAAATCCAAAAAAAGAAAATAAAGGCGACAATAAATCTAGAAGTAAAAGGGAACAAAAACAAAAGACTGAAAGAACCAAAGAAACCAGAGATAAACCGGGCCAAGAAAATGTTACCAGAAACCGAGTGTATATTAATTTAGAAAAACAATAGGAACGCGCTATGTGCGCTGAATAGGTAATGGTGGGGATATGTACCGCCCGCAGCCAGACGCAATGAGCAGCGCTCGCCTGTAGCAACGCTGTAGTGGGTCGGCCCTTTATTTGCTACGAATTTTAGATAGTTAGCTAGTTCATCTGTTTCTTTTCTCTCTTTTTTCTTTTGTTTATATTCTGAAAAATATTAAATATAGATATTTCAACATAAATTTACTTTAACTTTAAAAGGTATTTGAAACATTGAAAAACAAGTTCAAATCATTCAAAACAAATGTTTGGACCATTTAAACAAAAATGCTCTCGACATCTAAAAATGTTTACGTGCTTAAAGAAAATCATGGCACTTACAAAAATGTCCATACAATACTAAAAGTAATTTGGGTAATTATAATTGGTGCTTCATACCGTCAAAATAAATATGCAATACATTTAAAAAAATTATAGTTTAAAAAAATATCTTTGTAAAAAATGTAAGAATATTTTTGTAATTTCAAATTGTAACATTCAAAAAATATACGAAACTATCTTTGTGTCATATACAAAATATACAATGTAAAACAAATGTTCACGTAATTTAAAAACGTGTTTCATTACCATTCAAAACAATGTTCAAACATGGATTCAAAAAAGGTTCGACATATATTCGAGAAAATGTTCAAACATGTATTTAAGAAAAACAATGTTCAACATATATCAAGAAAATGGTCCATATGTATATGGAAAATGTGAAACATGTATTTAGAAAGTATACACTTATTTGTGACAATAAAAAGGAAAGAAAAGAAAAAAGAAAAACATAAAAACATAAAAATAAAACAACTAAAGAAAAATAGAAAAAACAGAAGGAAAAAACCCGCATGCAAGGTTCTAAAACCAGTCCATGCTGGTCTACAAAACCATCCCAAAACCGCTTTGATGGGTGGGCCCACTAAGGCGAGGACACACCGATCCCGAGTGGCAGGACGGATGCTCCTCATGCCGCGGGCGAGATATAGCCCTAGTGCTTCTTCTGTTGCTCAGCATTGCCTTTATTTATTGGGCCTTGAGTTTTAGGCGGAATAATACATGCATTGTCCATTCATATCTCTTGAAATAGGCTTTCACGCAGCTTTATAAAAAAAGCCCAAGCAGCCAAACCAATAAAAGGTAGAGAGGAGATCCTCTTATAAAGTAGCTCACAAAATAAAACAATAGTGAAGAGTAGCGAGACCGCCACCTACTCAGTGTCGAACATGAAAATAGGTGGAGCAACACCTAACAATAGGCAATACAGACTACAGAATAGTGTTGGGGAACGTAGTAATTTCAAAAATTTCCTACGCACACGCAAGATCATGGTGATGCATAGCAACGAGAGGGGAGAGTGTTGTCTACATACCCTCGTAGACCGTAAGCGGAAGCGTTTTATCAACGCGGTTGATGTAGTCGTACACCTTCACGATCCGTCCCGATCAAGTACCGAACGTACGGCACCTCCGCGTTCAGCACACGTTCAGCTCGATGACGTCCTCGCCTTCTTGATCCAGCAAGAGAGACGAAGTAGTAGATGAGTTCCGGCAGCACGATGGCGTGGTGACGGTGTTGGTGAAGAACAATCTCCGCAGGGCTTCGCCTAAGCACTACGAAAACTATGACGGAGGATAAACTAGAGGGGACGGGGTAGCCGGCACACGGCTTGGTGTTTCTTGATGTGTCTTGGGTGCTAGCCCTACCCCTCTATTTATATGTTGGCCTTGGGATCGATACTTGGAGTAAAAGCTTCCACAAAGTCGGTTTCACCCGAAAGGCAAGAGTCCTTCTCGGACTCCAGGGCCAGACGCCAGGGTTCCCGGCGTCTGGACCCAGACGCCAGGGACCCTGGCGTCTAGGTCCAGACGCCGGGAACCCTGGCGTCTAGGTCCAGACGCCGGGAACCCTGGCGTCTGGCCCTGGAGTCCGAGAAGGACTCTTGCCTTTCGGGTGGCGTCTAGCCTCTGGACTCCGCAAAACTTCCTTTTGCGCTTTCCAAAAACCTTGTGGGCTTTCCCCTTTGGCCCAAATAAAGTGTTCTCGTACCCAAACATTTCGGGAAACATCCGGAACCCCTTTCGGTGAATTCTGGAACCCTTCCGGAGACCAAACACTATTATCCCATATATCAATCTTTATATCCGGACCATTCCAGAGTTCCTCGTCATGTCCGTGATCTTATCCGGAACTCCGAACAACATTCGGTCACCAACATACATAACTCATATAATACTATATCATCAACGAACGTTTAAGCGTGCGGACCCTACGGGTTCGAGAACTATGTAGACATGACCGAGACACTTCTCTGGTCAATAACCAATAGCGGAACCTGGATGCCCATATTGGCTCCTACATATTCGACGAAGATCTTTATCGGTCGAACCGCATAACAACATACGCTGTTCCCTTTGTCATCGGTATGTTACTTGCCCGAGATTCGATCGTCGGTATCTCAATACCTAGTTCAATCTCGTTACCGGCAAGTATCTTTACTTGTTCTGTAATGCATCATCCCGTAACTAACTCATCAGTCGCATTGCTTGCAAGGCTTATAGTGATGTGCATTACCGAGAGGGCCCAGAGATACCTCTCCAACAATCAGAGTGACAAATCCTAATCTCGATCTATGCCAACTCAACAAGTACCATCGAAGACACCTGTAGAGCACCTTTATAATCACCCAGTTACGTTGTGACAGTTGGTAGCACACAAAGTGTTCCTCCGGTATTCGGGAGTTGCATAATCTCATAGTCATAGGAACATGTATAAGTCATGAAGAAAGCAATAGCAGTAAACTAAACGATCAAGTGCTAAGCTAACGGAATGGGTCAAGTCAATCACATCATTCTCCTAATGATGTGATCCCGTTAATCAAATGACAACTCATGTCTATGGTTAGAAAACATAACCATCTTTAATTAACGAGCTAGTCAAGTAGAGGCATACTAGTGACACTCTGTTTGTCTATATATTCACACATGTATTATGTTTCCGGTTAATACAATTCTAGCATGAATAATAAACATTTATCATGAAATAAGGAAATAAATAATAACTTTATTATTGCCTTTAGGGCATATTTCCTTCAAATAGGAGCAAAACCACACATCCTCACGAAATCACCAGACCCCATAGCACTGCAAATACCAAGCTATGCGAGAGATCCCACAACCTGCTCGCTCCGAGACGTGGAGCGCTAATCCTGCCAGTGGATTGCAAGGATCGCATGGAGTGACATCACGGAAACGTGCTAAAGATTGGAGACTAAAGACGCCACCCCACGCCAGGGCCAGAGAAGCTTCTCACGGGGATCAAAACTTGTTCGAATGCACTGATGGGGCTGCGACCTGAAGGTACCTGGACACCACGAGGACGCCCGAGAAGGTGATGACACATTGCGCCACCACTGCCGAGTACGAAGGACGTACTAAAGATTTCATTCAGAGCCCTATCACGGGGCGATGACCCACAAAGACACTCTCAACACGAAAGTGGCGCACACTTGCATCGCCATCGTCGTTGCCGAACCGCGGAGCATTCAGCTTCACCCATGCAAAACGAGGTACCAAGGTTGTTGATCCCACCCATGAGTAGGACCATCACCGCCAGCACAAAAGTCCTCTACATCCGAACCAGGGAGAAGCCATCATTGAGTCCATGAGAATGCAAAGATCACCCACTGCCATGCCCTTGCTACCCACATCCCAAGATGACAGCCACCATCGTTGCCACATTGCTCACAACAGAGTCAATCTACATAGCCTCACCATCAAAGGCCACCGCCCGGGCATCCCAGAACGATTCCCTGCCGCCGCCAGACCACGACATTGCAACAAGGTTGGACTATGGCATGGACATCACTGGCATATAGTCGGACCTCCACATGCCGAGGTGACCTCCAACAGCGGGGGCCCGATCCCACATGGGTCTAGCCCCCAAACCAACTATGCGGATGGGAATGGAGCTAGCCGACAACACCCAGTAACACGCCCATGGGTCACCTGCCCATACGAAGCCACAACAACAACACGCCATGTAGTCGGGGCACGGTCCTCCAGAGGGCCAGATGAGACAACTCCAGATCTAACCGGGGGAGCACCATCAATTCCTGAGCACCCCTATCCCTTAATGGCGTGATCGAGCACGAGTTAATCCTTAGGATACTTGAGAATTTTGGGTTCGATCTTAAATAGAGAGAGTGGATCAAAGATATTATTTCTGCAGGTCACTCTGCGGGTTGGCTTAGTGGCACGTCTGGAAAATCTTCGCATTGTTGACGTGGGGTTTTCTAGGGCGACCCCTCATCATCTTTAGTCTTTGTCTTAGCTGTTAACCTCTTGAAGTATATTGTTAAGAAGGAGTAGGCTTCATCGTTCTATTCCGCGGCAGGGCAAATTTCTTCTTATTCACTACGCGAACGACACTATTTTGGTACTCCATGCTCTGGTTAGCTTCGTAATTTGAAAAAGACTAGTGGTTGGGACGCCATCCTGTGGCGCCGTTTGAGAGGAACCTGTGCGCATATTTTTATTTAAAAAATACATAGAGTCCTCGCCTCCGTCTAAAAAAACATCTCAGAAAAAAAATCCTCACCTCCATCTAAAAAAATGTAAAAAGGAAAAATTTACCACCGCAGTCTACTAGCGAGTGCCATTTTGCATAACCGTCCGTTAAAAAAATACCAAAGGTCCTCACATCCATCTAAGAAAAATACATTTAAATAATAACCCACAACTTCATATAAAAAAAACTTCAAAAGATTTCTCACTGCGGCCAACCAACTTGCGCCACGTGGCATAGCTGGTTGGCCGCCCTTCACGCGTAGCTTAATGGGTTTAATTCTGCATGATTTTGTGCTTTGCATTGGTCTTAAGATTAACTTTCATAAGTCCTGCCTCATTCTAATAAACATTGATCAACGCAAGGCATTTTAATATTGGCAATACTCTTTCATGTGTGCTCTATGCTTCTGGTAGGAAACAATTGACCATCTTAAATTTTGCTGCTCTTTTAGCATTGTGTGTTGGGCATGTTTCGACATTCAATGGAGTTCGAATCACATGGGGCTTGAGGCTATTCAAATTGGAAGCAAAACTTTTTTGGTAATATTTTCTTTGAGATTGCGGACATTGTGGCATGGAACATATGATTTGTTTTCCGACAAAGGGTGGATTTTATTAACTCAAAATAAAGCATTAAGAGGGTCCAAACACAATGAGCACACACCCGGCTTCTGCATAGCTAGAATGCACACAACCAATACCAACACTCACTACTACAAAAACTCGCTGACAAATAACAAAGTCATACAAGACCAAAGCTATGCTTAAGCAAGAAAAAAAACCAAAGCGATCAAATTCATGATCGACAAACTACAACAATGACCATACCCGCATCAACCATCTCATAACACCACAAAGACAACTACTAGAGTGTGAAATGAAAGGACAAAGACTGATTTGCTCTGGCTTAAATATAGACTCAACCATAATTGGTGAGACTACATCAACTCTTTTTGAGAGCGGCGATTTGGTGCCCGGGCTCAGATGAGACCGGGCATGAATAGTATCGTGAATTGAAAGGGAAAAAAGTTCAAAAATTTTGATTTTTTTGCGGTGCAAGATGCTCCTGTGCGTAAACTCTGTGCAAAATTTTGTGAAGTTTGGACATTCGAGGTGCTCGTGGCAAAAAAAGGAAAAAATGGATGTCTGAGAAACTTTTAAAAATCGCAATGTTCACGCCTGATTTTATCTTTTTTGCCACGACCTCCTCTAATGTCCAAACTTCACAAAATTTTGCATGCAGTTCACGCACAGGAGCATCTTGCACCATATTTTTTTGTATTTTTTAAACTTTTTCCTTTTAAAATCACGGTACTGTTCACCGGGCTCTGGGTTGAATTATCGACTCTTCTTGCTCTTTCTTTGTGTGCCTTGTTTCTTTCTTTTGGTCCCATGGACCTTTCTTTGTATTCTAACCTATTTTCTGATCTTCCTTTTGCAACTCTCCTTCTGTCCTTGGAGTGTCACCCCGATGGATTATATATAATGACTAGCAAAAGGGCCAGTGCGTTGCAATGTGAGAAAAAAAACTCATAATCTCTAATGGCCATGATCACATTTTGCTACATCACCGAGATACACTATCACTCTCAATCTCGTGAAATTCATGAACAATTTTTGAAATCATGAGCATTTTGTAAAACTCGGGGACATGTTTGAAGTCATTGACATTTTTCAAAATTTTGAACAATTTTACAAGTTTTCAAACATTTTCCAAAATCAAGAACATTTTCTGAATTCATGAACGTTTTAGACTATTCGCAAACATTTCTTGGATCGGCGAACATTTCTAGAATAGACGAACATTATTTTTAGAAATTGGTGGAACAATTTTTGAAATTCACAAATATTGTTTTGATTTAACAAACATTTTTTTGACTTAACATTTATTTTTGAAATGCATGATCATTTTTAAATCAATGAACATTTTATGAATGAATAAACTATTTTGCAAGTCACATTTTTTTTAATTTTTAGGATATTTTTCCATTCATGAACATTTTTTTGAATTGACTATTTTTTTATCAATTCCATTAACATTTTTTAATGCACGAAGTTTAAAAACAATCATGAACATTTTTGGATTTCCCGAACATTTGTTTTGAAAATTTTGTACATTTTGTGAATAAGCATACAATTTTTTCAAAATAGCGAGCATTTTTTGAATTCACAAATTTTTTTTTTGACCAGGAACAGTAGGAAAGGCTCCTACTGTGTTAATATATTACCAAAAGATGGGCACTGTACAATGGAGTATTCACATGGTGTGTGTCTCAGCCACTTTGTGGCAAGAGAGAGGGAAAAAACAAACTTAGAGTACTATGAAAGAGTGTTTACAAAGCTAAGTATCAGAGGCCTATTTGCCTCTTTAACCCTGTGTTGGAGTAGTTCAAAGTCCCTCTTGAATCTATTAAGCCAGGACTGAAAGGAGGGAGGTATAGCTTTGAAATGTTTGTTGTTCCTCTCCTTCCAGATACTCCAAGCCGTCACGATGAATTTTTCAAGGAAAAAAGGTGATGGGTGGGCAGTTTTTTGATCTTGAATAGCTTGCAGACGACCGGGGAAAGGCTCCCAGTGAATATCTAGCTTGTCCCAGCATTGTTTACTGAAGGAACAGGTCAAAATCATATGTTCAACCAGAATTCACAAATATTTGATAATTTATTAAAAAATATTTCAAAATTATCATTCTTTATTTAAGAATTTTTTTGAAGTACCTAATTATTTAAAGGAGAGAAAAAACAGAAAAAAATAAAACATAAAGAAAAAGGAAAATTTAACAAATAGGCCTTCCGGACATGGACCGGCCCAAACGGGCGTGCTCCGTCTTGTCCCAGCGCGGAGAGCGCATTATAGGAGGTCTCTACAGCATGGTCCAGCCCAGGCGGGGGATTTCCCTGTGTGAAACATTTTTTATCACTTATAAGTGACATAGGTGGGTAATATTTTGCAACTTTGGGGTAATTTCCGCGACGTACCGCAAGAAGCAGTAGCCCCTGCTTTAGCGAGGGGCGTTTTGGCCCCTGGTAGCATATGCTCCCGCATGAAAAGTAAATTAATAAAAAATGTAAAATGAACGAAAAATTCTGATTTTTTTTATGTTCATGTTAGTGTCGCAAGCATACTTGACAAATTTCATGCGAAATAGAGCAACAGTGTTTCATCGGTGGAAAAAACAAAATTGGGGTGATATTTTATCTTCTTTTTTTTTTGCACAAGCCAAAATGATTAACCTTTTTACCTCAAAATTTCCAGGTAGCATTTGGATGTGACAAATATCACGTAAAATCTTTTCTTAATTTTTTTGACATTTAAAAAAAAAAATAGGTCCAGGAGCATGTCCTGCCGGGAGCCAAATTGAATTTCCGTTTTATTATTAGGTATAGAAATAGATATAGATATCTATTTTAATATAGCACGGTAGGAGTCTCTCCTATTGTTTTAAGCTTAAAAGAGGTTTTTATATTTATGCCATCGGTTGTGTCCCACTACTCAGTTTTGCCACTAGGAATTTCAACCGCTCAGACTTCGTTAGACACATACTCAAAAATGCCACTAGACACTATTATTGTGATCTCAAATCTCTTTTGCCATGTTATAATGACATAAATACATATGGATCAACATGCCAGCTCTCCCTCTATCTCACTATAATAAAGCGCGGGGCCTACTTGATCGCAACAACGTTCTTATTTTCCTGTAAAATTATTCGCTTGTTTACTCCTGACGAGTGAGGCCATACTTATCATTGTGAGATAGAGAGAACTGACATGTGGGTCTAGGCTTATTTTTGTCATATAACATGGTCAACGGTTTTGAAGTGAAAATAACAATGTCTAATGGCATTTTTAAGCAAACATCTAACGAAGCGGTGGCATTTTTGAGATATCCAATAGCATTTTTGAGCAAGCATCTCACGTATCGATGACATTTTTAAGTTGTAATTTCTAACGACAAAAACTGAGTAGTGAGACATAACCAATAGCATAAATGATAAAAACCGTAAAAGAAACCCGTCCCGAGAGCGGTCTCCTCAGCCTTTGCCACGCCAAATCCGCCATCCATGGGCGGAGACTGCCGTGAGACGCCAGCCGCACCGCCGAGCCGCCGCCCACGCCCCTCCAACGGCCACCGAGCCCTGCCGCCGATCGCACTGCCTCCTCCAAGGCGTGAAGCCCTGCGATCGTCTGTCAGCAGCCGAGACAGGATGACCCAGGGAAGAATGCACCGCCGCCACCGTCACTGGAGCCCGCACATAGCAGATCGATGCCGTGTTCAGGTTTATTGGATTGACATTAAACGTGTTGACGTTACGGTGCCGGTGGATGGGTGATGCTTGAAACGTATAGAGAGAGAAAGACACTAAGACAAGCGCATGACATAGTTCGCCTAACTGCCCATCAACGCTCAACAAGCAAGTGGTTCGTCCATTAACTTCATCTAGTCTAGGGGGTTTAGTTAGCTGCATCGGTGCATGCCGCGGCTTTCGAGCGGCACGTAAAAGCGGGCTTTATTGCTTCCAAATCCGTCGATGGAGGCATGCCATTCCCGGGCATGAGATGTGAGACGAGAGCTAGCAACAACTCGCAAGCTAGCATGGATTGTTCTTTTCTTGCAGCCAGTTAGCACATGCCCAGTGCCTTGTGCAAACTGGAAAACCCTCGAGGGGCCAGAAAAGCTACGGCTGAGAGTTTCCCCACGTGGGTGCCTGGGTGTAGTACTATGTAGTACCTAGCCGAAAGAAAAGCTAGTGTGAGATTGGACAAATGATTTGGAGAATCTATGGAGGCTACTAGCTTGGAAGTACAAGCAAGCTAGTCATGCAGAGATATGTGCACCACTTACTTTTGGGAGTCATGTGTGAATGATCCAAGGACAAAGTGGTACGCGTTGCTTATCTTTCTTGCCTTCTTTTCTTCCTTTCCTTTTGGAGATAAAAGGCATGTCGAGATAAACGGAATCTGCTCTCCCTAGCTTGTATGGTGTTGCTACTATATTTCTTTCTTCTTTTGCTTTTTGAGAAGACGTATAGCATATATTATTGGAGTAGTGTTTCAGTACATATAGTTATAACTCCTCATACAGTCATACTCATATACTCATTGGTGTATAATACTATTATTGGAGTATAATACTAGCACGTATAGCATATATTATTGGAGTATAATACTAGCATGTTGTACTGAAATTGGCTTTGGCTCATAGGTGTATATGTACCCATTGTCCAAATACACATTTTGAAATGTTAAAAAATTACGAGGAAAAATCCCGCGTGTAAATCCGGACTTTATATGTGCGTACCCAAAGTTCCGGTGAAAAAAGGACATTTTTTGTGGCTTGTGTAAAAAAGACAATTTTCGATGCTTGATTACAGCTATTGACGAGGCATTTTTTCGTCTTTTTTGTACATGCCACAAAAAATGTCTTTTTTCAGCGAAACTTTGTGCACACACATATAATGTCCGGATGCACACGCGGGATTTTTTCTCGAATTGTTTTACATTTTGAAATGTGTTTTTTTACATATATTTCATAATTTGTACTGCTACTATATTTCTTTCTTCTTTTGCTTTTTGAGAAGACCTGTAGCATATATAATTTTTTTCTTTTTTTCGAAAAGGGGAAAGACCCTAGCATATATAAATGGAGTAGTGTTCGAATACATGTAGTTTTATACAATTCCTCATACTATATATAATACCAACATGTTGTTGTATAGCTACTAGTTCGTCTAAATCAACTTCTAGTTTAGAGACTTAGGGTCATCTTTTTTGCAGATCCTTGAGCGAATCAGCTAGTTGTTCTCTGTGAAATTCGGTGCTCCACACGGGACATTAGCATGTTCATGTTGGACCTCCTCCCTTGCGCAACGGTGACCAATTCGAATAGCTCGAACTAGATGCATATTTATCGCTTCAGAGAAAGTACGTAAGCAATCACGTGAAAAGGCCAGAGACTTGAAATCAAGACGTTGGGACTTTGGAGGATAATTGTAGCACATAAATATGAGTGCACAAAGGTTTCAATACCAATCATTTGTGCGCTTGTACATTTGCATCCTTATAAGTAACATTACACATCATGCGCGGAATACTCCATCCCTTTAACCTCTCGGAGAACAAGTCCGTATGAGGAAAAAATGAACACCTGACCCAAAAAGTAGAAAAGAAGAAAAAGAAACGAAAAGAACTTTAATCACTGTTCTATAAAATAGTGACTTTTCGAGTTAGAATAAACTAATTAACTCTAGTTTTTTCTCCATATAAGTGACGCATCTAACTCAACACCACCATGCCGACCATAAATCGTATATGCACGTACCCCTTTTCCAACATAGAATATAAATCATTGCATCTTCCAAATGTCCTCCAAACTCCAAAAATTCTCAGTGAGGCTCTCGGACTCGGAGAACCCTTGTACCCATCCAGACAAGTCTGAGTCTTGAAGCTGGAAAGTCTGGTTTGACTCAGGCCAAAACCCTTGATTCTGCTCTTCAACCCAATCCCCACTGTGTATCATCTCTCCCACGCTCGCATTTGCACAGCGTGCACCATCATATGACTCCGATGCGAATGAGTCGGACGACGATGTCACCATGCCGGAGCTCTCCATGTAGGCCGTTGGTAGCCCAGGCACAAGATGATCACCAACTGTAGATGCTTGCTGGAGGTGGTGGTCAGCGAGGCGAGGCATCCATAGATACTTCATGGCATCCTTGAACTTGGTGCTATTGGCGTCACAGTTGAGCTGCTTGGCGTGCTTTTGCACCCTTGTCCTCCAGTAGTTTTTGATCTCGTTGTCGGTCCTCCCAGGAAGGTGTTGAGCTATCTTGGACCACCTTTCATATGCAAGAAACAAAGGGGGAAATGCACTTAGGGAAACATTTATGATGCATGAAGAAAACTAATTAATTGCAACATATTTTCGCGAGGGAAAGGAAAACATTTTTTGGCATTAATTAGCAAAAGACACCTTAGTAAGTGGAATCTAATTACTAGTAAGTTAAATTTTCGGCAACTCTAGTAGGAGTGTGTGATATACACTACGTCCATGTGGAGAAAATGAACTATAATTAAGTAATCAACTCTATAATGAATTAGTAATAAATACTCACTCCATAAAGAAATATAAGAGCTTTAGCTTATATTTCTTTACGGAGGGAATAATTTGTTTGAAAAAAAAACATGAAATCTAACGAAGCAATAATTAGAGACAGCTAGATTGGTAGTACTCTCCAAATCTTTGGTGAAGAGAAAGATAGAAGAGGCGTGCAGCTTTGATGCACCGTATGTGAGGTGAAAGAGAAAGGCATAGGCATATGGTGCATGTGGCCATGCTGCAACCCATATGCATCCTATTCCCGTTTAGGTAGCCAGACTTGTACAATCTGAAGTGTGCCATCCGATGGAGCTAGCTGGAGGCTTTTGATTTGACGTGCAAGCTAGTCCACATCTAGCTAGCTAGCTAGGTTGGACTTGGAGCTAGCTGGCTGTACTGGCCGGTTACTACTGTATGCACGGTGTGCATGACATGCGACGTTTGATTATTGGTAATTACCTGTTGCCCCAGCGGGAGTGGAGGTCGAGGATGAGCAGCTGCTCGTCGGCGGTGAAGTTGCCGCGCTTCACGTCCGGCCGGAGGTAGTTCAGCCACCGCAGCCGGCAGCTCTTCCCCGTCCGCTTCAGCCCTGCACCAGCATGCATGGATCCACGGTCAGTTCATACTTCAGAGCAGGCTCAAATCAAGAATCAATTGAAAAGTCAATCTGCAAGGCCGGAGGCCGGCTGCAGGCGGACGTACCGGCGGCGCGGGCGAGGGAGTTCCAGCGGCCGTCGCCGTGGTCGGCGATGTAGTTGACGAGTGTGAGGTCCTCCTCCACGGTCCACGGGCCGCGCCGGATCTCCTCGGCGGCCTCCTCCTCGTGGCGCAGCAGGTCGTCGTCGAGCTTTACCACGGAGCACGGCATGGTCGCGCCGCTGCTCCGCTGCGTGGACGACGATGACCATGACGCCATGTTCTCTTCTCCTTTTTCTAGTTCTAGAGACAGAGAGGGGCGGAGACTAAGCCAGTTTATGAAGCTTGACAAGTTGGAGAGTTGGATTAATGAGAGACGGAGATGTCAAGTAGTGAAGTCGTTTTATAGTGTTTGCGAGAGGGAAGAGGAAGTAGAAAAGTGAGCGTGAGGGAGAGAGAGAATGCGCACGTGGTGAAATGTGAGGGAGAGAGGACGGGTGGCGCAAGGCATCCCTCTCCGCGCGTGCGCGCGTACGTATTTTCACAATTACAAAGGGCACCGTACAATTGAGGCCATGGGTCGGCGCTCGGAGATGGACGCATCATTGAGGCGGCGCGCGTACGTAAAAGATGGCATGTATTTGTATTTTTTTGGAACACTAAAAAAACACCAGACTAAAAAAAAATACATCCAGGTTTATAGACCATCTAACGATGACTACAAGCAGTTGAACGAGCCGAAGGTGCGCCGATCACCCCCTCATTGGAGCCGGGCAAATCTTATTACAGTAAACAGTTGGGAAGCGTCGTGATAAGATCACATAGGACAGCGCACCTGAACAACAACTGCCGACGATGAAGAGACGCATAGATCGGAAGGGTACAATCTGTAAACAAACAAACAAAGACGAACGAAGACCGGATCCACGTGGATCCAATGAAGACAAATGTCGACCGCAATCCCGTAAAATCCGCCGAAGGGCAAACCTCCACACGCCCTCCTATGACGTTAGAAGTATCACCGGGATGGAGGCTAGGCGGGAAGAATCTTTCCATCTTCAGAGAGTAAAAGATGACATTTCTATTCATTGGATATTGGTAAGCATACATTAAATAGAGTCGTTTACATTTTCGACACACGCAATGACAATTGAGAAGCATCACCACTCCTCCGGAGAGCTGAATGCCCTGGAACGATCAGCTGCCTGGAATCACCTATTCAATAAATCCTAAAATGCTCACGAATCACGAATAAGGACATGGAAGAATTAATCCCGCAAAAAAAAAGGACATGGAAGAATTAGATGCGAGCCTTCAATCGGCCGCTATGTGCGGAATTCTGCAATTCGCTACTAGGTCACTAGGATGCACTCTTTGAGCTAAATCCATACGAAATGGGCATTTATTAGTGGAAACTTGTGATAATAAGAGAATTTTCTTAGTGGAAACTTATCACCACCCTGCACATCATTTATAAGTGGAATTTTGAGCTTCGCTATCACATCATCAGTGGGAACTTGCGCCTATAAGTTACTTTCAATTCGAGAATCCAGAGAGGTGTTTTCATATGTCCCTTTTTAGCTCCTCTCTGTAATTCAGCTTGTCCTATCTCTGTAATTCATGTTGTACTATGTACCTGAGCTGAGTTTGAATGAAAGTTTGGCGCTTTAGGCACCTTTTCTTGTTCAAAAAAAAAAGAGAGGTGTCATAGTTATATCTGATTCTACTTCATTTTCTTGTTTAGATTCATTTTGTTTTGCTAACCTCAATCCATGCTATCACTCGGAATTTGAGGAGCACATTGTTAGCACATCTGACATGCAGTTCCCACCTGAAAGCGTCAGAGCGGTCTTGCTGGACGCTCGGCCCACCCGTCAGTGACGACTGAACCTAAGGGTCCAAGGGCTCGAATGGGTGTGAGCTGGTGTGGTGGCATCACCTACTTAGCCCCACAGGGAAGATGGTGAAGTTATCCAGTGGATCACAGCGTTAGCATTTGGCTAGGCAGCTCTATGTTCTTCCCCTTCCTATTTCCCAATTCGTGTCTCTCCCCTAATTGTGATAGCCACTAAGACTCGAATTCCTCCCAGAGCTTAATAGATCGAGAGAGATACATTGCTAGGTTGCTAACATCTAATATACATCGCCTTCAATTCTTGCACGCTGGTGAATTTCATCGAGGCCAGGCACCTGCGTCATGTGAGGAATTAGATCGAAGCCATGGATCCATCATTCAAGGACTACCTCGACAAGCTCTCTTCGTCTCTCGACGAGATACGCTCCAACATGCGCACCAACATGGCAGCGGTCAAGTCGCAGACCGCCAAGCTCGATGATCTGGTCAAGTGGCGGTCGGATCTGGAGTAGTGCATGGAGCAACTCGCTATCGCGGTCGTTGAGCTCCAACAATGGCGACGGGTGGCGTTTAGAGAAGGGTTGTCGACTGGGGCCGGTGTATCAGCACCACCAGTGTCTCTTTGGGGCCACATCGGCACCAGCTTAAACACAGTAAGCAACCCTCTTGGGTCTACGCACCACGGCGTTGACACACAACCACAAGGATTGGCATTGGCTTTCGCTTCAGTGTCTACCCCGGTCAACGTCAGTTTGCTCTGCAATCTCCTGCTCCGCACACTTCTCCTTTTGCACATGCTAGTCAAATACAAATCGGGATTGGGCAAGTACACCCCTTCATCGGATTTCCACAATTTCAGGCGAAAATCCCCGCCTCTCAAAAACCTTGTGCGAGCAATGTTTTCGGATGTTTGGGATTCAGGGCAAAAATTGAGTGCCTATGGCTTCTCTAAATTTTGCTAGGTCAGCATCCGTGTGGCTCCAGTCGGTTCTAAAGAAATTGTCTGAATTCAATTGGTAATCATTTGCTACTTTACATTGCACACGGTTGGGGTGCGAGAGCCATCAGGTGCTAATCCACCCGTTTTACACAATTTCTTTCAAAAAATCTTCTGTCGCTGATTACCTTGAGCGATACGAGTTGGTTATTAATACATTTATTTGCTTATTCCAAGACTATCCATCCTTAACTATTACTTCTTACTCGATATGTGGAGAGACTTTGCACCGACATCCTGCCGTGGTGCCGATGCAATGATACTCGACCTCGACATGGCGCATGCTCTAGCACTACTTCAAGAGGAAGTGGTGGACGATGCAGAGGAACGGTTTGGCAATACAAATGGTCGTTGTATTGATCGGGTGTAGGTGCACGTATATAAAGAATACAAGTGGGCCTCGACCTCAACTATACAAGACTAGGAGGTGGGCCAGGATATACACATACACATGCAACACATATATTCAACACCCCCCGCGGTCGAAGCGTCGCAGGAGACACAAAGACTAGACCTAAACTCCTCGAAAACGGGAGTAGGAAACCCCTTAGTCATCACGAACGTGGAGAACCCGAACACGGCCAAGTGCAACCTGCTCACGCACAAAGTGAATATCGAGCTATATATATGCTTCGTACGACGATGGTGCACCGGGTTGGCGGAGAGGTAGACCGCGCTGACGTTATCGCAGTACCCAAGAGTTGCCTTGTGAACATCACAAAGCAACTCCTGGAGTAGCTGACGAATCCAAGAACATTCGGCGACGGCATTAGCCACGGCCCGATACTCTGCCTCGGCGCTGGAGCGGGAAACCGTGGGCTGTCGCTTGGATGACCAAGAGATCAGCGAGGGCCCAAGGTAGATGCAGTAGCCGGACATAGAGGCGCCGGGTGTCGGGGCAGCCGGCCCAGTCGGCGTCCGAGTAGGCGACGAGGTCGGTGGAGGCGGAGGCCATCAGAGTGAGTCCCAAGGACATAGTGCCGTGTATGTAACAGAGAATACACTTCACCAAGGTCCAATGGGAGTCACACGGGGAGTTTATATGGAGGCAAACCTGCTGAACAACGTACTGCAGATCCGAGCGTGTCAGTGTCAGGTATTGTAAAGCACCAACAATGGAGCGATAGAACGCTGCATCGGACGCGGGAGACCCCTCCATGGCAGAGACCTTCACCTTCATGTCGACAGGAGTGGGCGTCGTCTTGCAGTTAAGCATACCAGCACGCTCCAGAAGCTCGTGGGCGTACTTCTGCTGATGCAGAAAGAAGCCGTCAGCTTGACAGACCACCTCGATGCCAAGGAAGTAGTGCAGGGACCCCAAGTCCTTGAGGGCGAACTCATCACGAAGACGAGCCGTGAGCCACTGAAGGAGCTTGGGGGTGGATGCCGTGAGGATGATGTCGTCGACATAGAGCAGCAGATATGCAGTGTCAGCTCCCTGATGATACACGAAGAGTGAGGCATCAGAGCGAGTGGACCGAAATCCCAGAGACTGCAGGAACGCGGCGATACGCTGGTACCAAGCCCGTGGTGACTGCTTCAACCCGTAAAGAGAACGGGAGAGCAAGCACACGAAGTCCGGATGCTCCGTGTCGACGAAGCCAGTGGGCTGCTCACAGAACACCTGCTCGGCAAGATGATCGTGCAAGAAGGCGTTGGAGACGTCCAACTGATGCACATGCCAGGCTCGCGAGACCGCCAACTGAAGCACGGTGCAGATCGTGCCCTGTTTCACAACCGGAGCGAAGGTGTCGGTGAAGTCCACGCCTGCACGTTGCCGAAAGCCACGAACTACCCACCGAGCCTTGTAGCGCTCAAGGGAACCATCCAGACGGGTCTTGTGACAGAACGCCCACTTGCTAGTGATGACATTGGCACGAGGGGTCGCGGAACAAGATGCCACGTGCGGTTGCATTGCAAGGCGTCGAATTCCTCCTGTATCGCGGCGAGCCAGCGGGGATCCCGAAGGGCAATGCGAGCAGAGGTGGGGATGGGTGATGGCGTCGATATTGAGGCAGCGCACACATACTCATCGAAGGAGTAGCGCGTGCTCAGCTGGAGCACACCGGCGCGAGCGCGGGTCGTTACGTTGAGAGGCGGAGCGGCGGCGGCGGCGGCCGGGCCTGTGGCGGTCACCGGGCCAATGGCGGCGGTAGGGCCCACGGCGGCGCTCGAGCCAGCGGCGGCCGGGCGGGCAGCTGCGGGGGCGGCGACGGGCGAGGAGGATGTTGAGCCCGTCGTCGGAGAGGCGGCGCCAACCGGGGTGGAGGACGGGGTGGCCGCCGCGGAGCCGGGGTGGGGGGCCCAGTCCGGCTCAACCTCGTAAGAGGGAGTCGGGGACCTAGGGGCCCAGTCCGTCTCGACCTTGGGGGAGGGAGTCGGGAACCCGGGCGGCAGCAGAAGGCGCCGGGCTAGAGGGACCACCTGGGGTCGCGGCCGTGCGTCACGCCAAGCAGGGGGCGCGGGGGTCGGCACCGAGGGAGCCGGAGCCGGAGAGACCTGAAAAAAAGGGAACACCGTCTCGACAAAATACACGTGCCTCGAGGTGTACACGCGGTGAGTGACAGGATCATAGCACCGGTTACCTTTGGTGTTAGAGGGATAGCCAAGGAAAACGCATGGGAGTGATCGTGGTGCGAGCTTGTGTGGAGTGGTGGACGGGGTGCTTGGATAGCAAAGACACCCGAAGATGCGAAGACCGTCATAGGACGATGGTGCACCGAAGAGAAGGTGGTGAGGGGCGTAGTTCCACCGAGGACGACATGGAAGGATGTTGACTAGAAGGGTAGCAGTGGCGAGAGCATCGAGCCAAAACCGGGCGGGCACGTTAGAGTGAAAGAGTAACGTGCGAACGTAGTCATTAAGAGTGCAAGGAATGCGCTCGGCACGGTCGTTCTGCTGTGAGGTGTATGGGCAAGTTAAACGGAAGATGGTGCCGTGAGAAGCAAGAAGGGTGCGAAGAGCAAAGTTATCAAACTCTTTTCCGTTGTCGGTTTGGAGTGCAAGGATGGGGCGACTGAACTGTGTGGTGACATAGGAATAAAAGGACGTGAGTGTGGCTAAAGCATCGGATTTGTGACGAAGCAGAAAAGTCCACACATAATGAGAATAATCATCTAAAATCAACCAAATAGTATAGGTAGCCCATGTTACTTGCAACGGGAGATGTCCAAACATCACTATGGAGTAATTGAAACAAAAAAGTGGAAACAGTTGTAGACGCACTAAAGGGAAGACGAACGTGCTTGCCTAAACGACAAGCCTCACAAGTATGCTCGTCCAGCTTATTACATGAGAAAGAAAAAACTCCTAACAATTTGACGCAAAACGGTGGGGTTGGGGTGGCCCAAACGAGCATGCCAAAGGTCGACGCCGGCGGCGAGGGCGACGGGTGTGGAGGTGGAGGCGCCAGCGTGCATGGGATAGAGCTCATCGGGGCTGTCAAATCGGTGAAGTACCATCCGGGTACTGATACGTCTCCGTCATATCTACTTTTCCTAACGCTTTTCCTCTTGTTTTGGATTCTAATTTGCATGATTTGAATGAAACTAACCCGGACTGATTCTATTTTCAGCAGAACTACCATGGTGTTGTTTTTGTGCAGAAATAAAAGTTCTCGGATTGGATCGAAACTTTGCGAGGAATTTTTATACGAATAAAGATAATTTCTGGAGCCAAGAACCACCGGAGGGGGGCACCTGGGTGGGCACAACCCATCAGGGCAGGCCACCCCCTCCAGGCGTGCCAAGGTGGGTTGTCCCCACCTGGTGGCCCCCAGACCCTGAAACCGACGCCATAAAATCACATTTTCCAGAAAAAAAAATCAGGGAGAAAGAATTATCACGTTTCACGAGACGAAGCCGTGCCGCCTCCTGTTCTTCATCGGGAGGCCAAATCTGGAGTCTGTTTGGGGCTCCTGAGAGGGGGATCTTTGATCTTCGTCATCACTAACCCTTCTCCATCGCCAATTCCATGATGCTCCCACCCGGGAGTGAGTAATTCCTTCGTAGGCTCACTGATCGGTGAGGAGTTGGATGAGATTCATCATGTAATCGAGTTAGTTTGTTAGGGCTTGATCCCTAGTATCCATTATATTCTAAGATTGATGTTGCTATGACTTTTCCATGCTTAATGCTTCTCACTTTGGGCCCGGGTGCCATGATTTCAGATATGAACCGTTTATGTTATCACCATTATATCTAAGTTCTAGATCCGATCTTGCAAGTTATAGTCACCTACTACGTGTTATGATCCGGCAACCCCGAAGTGACAATAGTCGGGACACTTCTCGGTGATGACCGTAGTTTGAGGAGTTCATGTATTCACCGTGTGTTAATGCTTTGTTCCAGTTCTCAAATAAAAGAAGGCCTCAATATCCCTTAGTTTCCAATAGGACCCCGCTGCCACGGGAGGGTAGGGCAAAAGATGCCATGCAAGTTCTTTCCATAAGCACGTATGACTATTTACGGAATACATGCCTACATTATACTCCCTCCGTCCGAAATAAGTGACTCAAGTTTGTACTAACTTTGTACTAAACTTAGTACAAATTTGAGTCACTTATTTTGGGACGAAGGGAGTATTTATGAACGGGAGCTAGTGCCATATCGCCCTAGGTTGTAACTGTCACATGATGAATATCATCCAACAAATCGCCGATCCAATGTCTACGATTTTCCTACATATTGTTCTTGCTAAGTTACTACTGCTATTGTTACTATTGCACTTGCTACAAAACTATTGCTATCACTGTTACCGTTACTATTGCTGTTGCTACTACTATCAAAACTATCATACTACTTTGCTACTGATCACCTTGCTGCAGATAATTAATCTCCAGGTGTGGTTGAATTGACAACTCAGTAGCTAATACTTACAAATATTCTTTGGCTCCCCTTGTGTCGAATCAATAAATTTGGGTTGAATACTCTACCCTCGAAAACTGTTGTGATCCCCTATACTTGTGGGTTATCAAGACCTTTCTCTGGCACCGTTGCCGGGGAGCATAGCTATATTTGTTGAGTCACATGGGATTATTATCAAATTGTCACTATGAAGAATCTGAAGGATGCTAAGAGTAAGATTTTTCCCTCTAAGACGAGGGGAGGTAAGGAACTGCCATCCAGCTCCGCACTTGATTCACCTTCTGTTATAAGTAAACTTGCAACACCACCACATGCTATCAACTCTGATATGTCGCAAGTTATTGATGATGCTACTTCTGCTATGAATGTTACTCTTGATGATGCTAGTACCTTGCTTGATGATAATGCGCCACTAGGTGAATTTCTTTACGAACAAATTGCTAGAGTAAGATAGCATGATATTGTTGAAACTAATGAAGCGCTTGAAACTGAAAATCTTGAAACACCTATTAGAACTAGCCTGATGACCCACAAGTATAGGGGGTCAATTGTAGCTCTTTTCGATAAGTAAGAGTGCCGAACCCAACGAGGAGCAGAAGGAAATGACAAGTAGTTTTCAGTAAGGTAATGTCTGCAAGTGCTGAAATTGTAAGTAGTGGAGTAGTTTGATAGCAAGATAAATTGTAATGAGCAAGTGAAGATAGTAGTAACAAAAGTGCAGCAAGGTATCCCAATCCTTTTGAGGCAAAGGACAGGCCAAAACGGTCTCTTATGATAAGCAAAGCGTTCTTGAGGGTACACGGGAATTTCATCTAGTCACTTTCATCATGTTGGTTAATTCGTATTTGCTACTTTGATAATTTGATATGTGGGTGGACCGGTGCTTAGGTGTTGTTCTTACTTGAACAAACCTCCTACTTATGATTAACCCTCCCGCAAGCATCCGCAACTACGAGAAAAGTATTAAGAATAAATTCTAACCATAGCATTAAACTTTTGGATCCAATCAGTCCCTTACGGAATAGCGCATAAACTGGGGTTTAAGCTTCTGTCACTCTCATAACCCATCATCTAATTGCTACTCCACAATGCATTCCCTTAGGCCCAAATATGGTGAAGTGTCATGTAGTCGAGGCTCATATGACACCACCGATGACCCACAAGTATAGGGGATCTATCGTAGTCCTTTTGATAAGTAAGAGTGTCGAACCCAACGAGGAGCAGAAGGAAATAATAAGCGGTTTTCAGCAAGGTATTCTCTGCAAGCACTGAAATTATAAGTAACAGATAGTTTTGTGATAGGATAATTTGTAACGAGCAACAAGTAACAAAAGTAAAGAAAGTGCAGCAAGGTGGCCCAATCCTTTTTGTAGCAAAGGACAAGCCTGGATAAACTCTTATATAGAGAAAAGCGCTCCCGAGGACACATGGGAATTATCGTCAAGCTAGTTTTCATCACATTCATATGATTCACGTTCGGTACTTTGATAATTTGATATGTGGGTGGACCGGTGCTTGGGTGCTGCCCTTACTTGGATAGGCATCCCACTTATGATTAACCTCTATTGCAAGCATCCGCAACTACAACAAAAGTATTAAGGTAAACCTAACCATAGCATGAAACATATGGATCGAAATCAGCCCCTTACGAAGCAACGCATAAACTAGGGTTTAAGCTTCTGTCACTCTAGCAACCCATCATCTACTTATTACTTCCCAATGCCTTCCTCTAGGCCCAAATAATAGTGAAGTGTTATGTAGTCGACGTTCACATAACACCACTAGAGGATAAACAACATACATCTCATCAAAATATCAAACGAATACCAAATTCACATGACTACTAATAGGAAGACTTCTCCCATGTCCTCAGGAACAAACGTAACTACTCACAAAGCATATTCATGTTCATAATCAGAAGAGTATTAATATGCATATAGGATCTGAACATATGATCTTCCACCAAATAAACCGACTAGCATCAACTACAAGGAATAATCAACACTACTAGCAACCTACAGGTACCAATCCCGGACTTAGAAAAAAGAATTGGATACAAGAGATGAACTAGGGTTTGAGAGGAGATGGTGCTAGTGAAGATGTTGATGGAGATTGCCCTCTCCCGATGAGAGGAGCGTTGGTGATGATGATGACGATGATTTCCCCATCCCGGAGGGAAGTGTCCCCGGCAGAACAGCTCTGCCGGAGCCCCAGATTGGTTCCGCCTTGTGGCGGCGGAGTCTCGTCCCGAAAGCTTGCTTATGATTTTTCTTCGGACGAAAGACTTCATATAGCAGAAGATGGGCACCAGAGGGCCAACAGGGGGCCCACGAGGCAGGGGGGCGCGCCCCCCACCCTCGTGGCCAGGTGGAGGCCCCCCTGACGTATTTCTTCTGCTCAATATTTTTTATTATTTCCAAAAATAACTTTCGTGGAGTTTCAGGACTTTTGGAGTTACGCAGAATAGGTCTCTAATATTTGCTCCTTTTCTAGCCCAGAATTCCAGCTGCCGGCATTCTCCCTCCTTATGTAAACCTTGTAAAATAAGAGAGAATAGGCATAAGTATTGTGACATAATGTGTAATAACAGCCCATAATGCAATAAATATCGATATAAAAGCATGATGCAAAATGGACGTATCAACTCCCCCAAGCTTAGACCTCGTTTGTTCTCAAGCGAAAGCCGATAACGATAAATATGTCCACATGTTTAGAGGTAGAGGTGTCGATAAAATAAAATACGGACATGAGGGCATCATGATTGTTCTCATAACAGCAACATATATGGATAATGTCATATGATTTCTTATGCTCAAGTAATAATCTATTCACAATGCAAAGTATGAATCAGAAACTTTATTGAGAACCAACAAACTATAATCTCAGTCATTGAAGCAATTGCAATTTATCATAACATCAGAAAGAGTCTATGTCAGAGCTTTGTAGCAAGTCCACATACTCAAATATCATTTAATCTTTCATAATTGCTAACACTCACGCAATACTTGTGGTTACAGAGTTTTAGTCGGACACAGAGAAAGATAGGGGCTTATAGTTTCGCCTCCCAACCTTTTACCTCAAGGGTAATGTCAACAATAATAATTCATGCTAAGCCATATCCAATTAGATATATATATTAGGATATTTCCAACATCCTGTGCTTGCCAAAGGATAAAATGTAAAAAGGAAAGGTGAAGATCACCATGACTCTTGCATAAGATAAAAGATAATAATAAAAGATAGGCCCTTCACAGAGGGAAGCAGAGGTTGCCATGCGCTTTCAAGGTTGGATGCACAAAATCTTAATGCGAAAGAACGTCACTTTATATTGCCACTTGTGATATGAACCTTTATTATGCAGTCCGTCGCTTTTATTTCTTCCACATCACAAGATCGTATAAAGCTTATTTCCTCCACACCAATCAATCATACATATTTAGAGAGCAATTTTTATTGCTTGCACCGATGGCAACTTACTTGAAGGATCTTACTCAATCCATAGGTAGGTATGGTGGACTCTTATGGCAAAACTGGGTTTAAGGGTATTTGGAAGCACAAGTAGTATCTCTACTTGGTGAAAAGAATTTGGCTAGCATGAGGGGGAAAGGCAAGCTCAACATGTTGGATGATCCATCACAATATACTTTATCTCAGATATAAGAAAACATACCCCATTAAGTTGTCTTCCTTGTCCAACATCAACTCTTTAGCATGTCATATTTTAATGAGTGCTCCCAATCATAAAAGATGTCCAAGATAGTATATTTATATGTGAAACCTCTCTTTCTTTATTACTTCCTATTAATTGCAACGATGACCAAAGCTATGTTTGTCAACTCTCAACAACTTTTAATCATCATACTCTTCCTATGTGAAGTCATTACTCTTCATAAAATCAATATGATCTCTTTAATTCTTTTTATTCTTTTCTCTTTCTTTTATTCCCTCAAGATCATAGCAAGATAATCAAGCCCTTGACTCAACACTAATCTTTATTATATAGCTTACGGACTCGATTACATAGAGGGATCATAAGGAAAAACTCAAAACTAGATCATACCAAAACTTTATTCTACTAGATCAAGATACTACTAAAAGGATCGAACTAAGAAAAACGGTAAAGATAGGAGATGTGATTGTGATACGATACCGGGGCATCTCCCCCAAGCTTGGCAGTTGCCAGGGGAGTGCCCATACCCATATGATTATGTCTCCTTCGTTGAAGAATAAGAAGATGGTTTAGTTGATGGCGTAGTCTTCTTCCTTAATTTGCGCTTGAGGACAGAATTTTGATCCCTCAAGTCATCGATCTCCTGCTCCAGGCTTAATATCTTTTTGCATAATTCCTGCTTGTTTTCCTGCAAGAGACGAAAAGGGATAAAATCGATCTTAAATTTCTTTGCTCTATCAGGGAGGCTTGACTTTTTGAACTCCACATGCATGTCCCCAGGTTGAGGTAATGGGACTTCATCTTCATCTGAGCTCGTCTCCTCCTTTCTCTTGGGCTCATAGTCCTCTTCTTCTTCCGTAGTCCAACCACAATGCTCCACATCCTCATAGACCTTAGGATCTGCAAGGTAATCAGCCACATAGCTTTCTCCTTCCGAATACTGGGACGACATGTTGCTCTAATCTGCAGCGGGACAACAAGAAACAAAGACAAGAGATATTTGCGTGATACGGAGGTCAAAACCTTCGGGAGATTATATAATGAAATTTTACCGACCAAAATACGTAACGTGCAAGAAAACGGAGTCTGGAGAGCGCACGAGGTGCCCACGAGGCAGGGGGCGCGCCCTCCACCCTCGTGGAGGCCTCGTGTCCTTCCCGGACTGCTTCTTATTTTTCTATTTTTCTAAATATTCCAAAACGGAGAAAAATTGCCACTAGAACTGTTTTGGAGTCGGTTTACTTACCGTACCACATACCTATTCCTTTTCGGAGTCTGAAACGTTCCGGAAAGTGTCCCTTATGTATTCCTCCGGGGTTACGGTTTTAATAACATTGGTTTCAACATTTATAGGATTACCTGAGATATAGTGTTTAATTCTTTGACCGTTCACCACCTTCGGATTTGTGCCTTCGAAGTTGTTGATTTTTATGGCACCGGAACGATAGACCTCCTCGATAACGTAACGGCCTTCCCATTTAGAGAGAAGTTTTCCTGCAAAAAATCTTAAACGAGAGTTGTATAGCAATACATAATCACCTACATTAAACTCACGCTTTTGTATTCTTTTGTCATGACATCTTTTAACTTTTTCTTTAAACAACTTGGCATTTTCATAGGCTTGGGTTCTCCATTCATCAAGTGAGCTAATGTCAAATAACCTCTTCTCACCGGCAAGTTTGAAATCATAGTTGAGCTCTTTAATAGCCCAATATGCCTTATGTTCTAGTTCAAGAGGTAAGTGACATGCTTTTCCATAAACCATTTTATACGAAGACATACCCATAGGATTTTTATATGAAGTTATGTAGGCCCATAATGCATCATCAAGTTTCTTGGACCAATTCTTTCTAGATCTATTAACAGTCTTTTGCAAAATTAATTTGAGCTCTCTATTGCTCAATTCTACTTGACCACTAGACTGTGGGTGATAAGGAGATGCAATTCTATGATTAACATCATACTTAGCAAGCATTTTACGAAAAGCACCATGAATAAAATGTGAACCACCATCAGTCATCAGATATCTAGGGACTCCAAACCTCGGAAAAATAACTTCTTTAAGCATTTTAATAGAGGTGTTATGACCAACACTACTAGTTGGAATAGCTTCTACCCAATTAGTAACGTAATCAACAGCAACTAAAATATGTGTGTATCCATTAGAGGCAGGAAAAGGTCCCATATAATCAAAGCCCCAAACATCAAATGGTTCAATAACAAGTGAATAATTCATAGGCATTTCTTGACGTCTACTAATATTACCAATTCTTTGACATTCATCACAAGATAAGACAAACTTACGGGCATCCTTGAAGAGAGTAGGCCAATAAAAACCGGATTGCAATACCTTATGTGCAGTTCTATCTCCAGCGTGGTGTCCTCCATAAGCCTCGGAGTGACACTTGCGTAGGATCTGTTCCTGTTCATGCTCAGGTACACAACGTCTAATAACACCATCTACTCCTTCTTTATAAAGATGTGGGTCATCCCAAAAGTAATGTCTTAAATCATAGAAAAACTTTTTCTTTTGCTGGTATGTGAAACTAGGTGGTATGAATTTAGCAACGATGTAATTAGCATAATCAGCATACCATGGAGTAGTACGAGAAGCATTTATGACATTTAATTGTTCATCAGGAAAGCTATCATCAATAGGTAGTGGGTCATCAAGAACATTTTCTAACCTAGACAAGTTGTCTGCAACGGGGTTCTCAGCTCCCTTTCTATCAATAATATGCAAATCAAATTCTTGTAGCAAGAGAACCCATCTAATAAGTCTAGGTTTAGCATCTTTCTTTTCCATAAGATATTTAATAGCAGCATGATCAGTGTGAATAGTTACTTTAGAATCAACAATATAAGGTCTGAACTTATCACAAGCAAATACAACTGCTAAGAATTCTTTTTCAGTAGTAGCATAATTTCTCTGAGCATTGTCTAGAGTTTTACTAGCATATTGAATAACATTTAATTTCTTATCAACTCTTTGCCCTAGAACAGCACCTACAGCATAATCACTAGCATCACACATAATTTCAAAGGGTAAATTCCAATCAGGTGGCTGAACAATAGGTGCAGAGATCAATGCTTTCTTAAGTATTTCAAATGCTTCTACACAATCATCATCAAAGACAAATGGTATATCTTTTTGTAATAAATTAGTCAGAGGCCGAGAAATTTTTGAGAAGTCCTTAATGAACCTCCTATAAAAACCGGCGTGACCAAGGAAACTTCTTATACCTTTGATGTCCTTGGGACATGGCATCTTTTCAATAGCATCAACCTTGGCTTTATCAACTTCAATACCTCTTTCAGAAACTTTATGCCCCAAGACAATACCTTCATTAACCATAAAGTGGCACTTTTCCCAATTCAAGACAAGGTTAGTTTCTTCACATCTCTGCAAAACTCGATCAAGGTTGCTCAAGCAATCATCAAAAGAGGATCCATAAACGGAGAAATCGTCCATGAAAACCTCACAAATCTTTTCACAAAAGTCAGAGAATATAGCCATCATGCATCTTTGAAAGGTAGCAGGTGCATTACATAAACCAAAAGGCATACGTCTATAAGCAAAAGTACCGAAAGGGCAAGTAAAAGTGGTCTTTGATTGATCATCGGCCGACACAGGTATTTGAGAGAAACCAGAATAACCATCTAGAAAGCAAAAATGTGTATGTTTGGATAATCTTTCTAGCATTTGATCAATAAAAGGTAAGGGGTAATGATCTTTTTTAGTAGCCTTATTTAATTTGCGGAAATCAATTACCATCCTATAACCTGTAATAATTCTTTGCGGAATCAATTCATCTTTATCATTAGGAACGACAGTAATACCTCCCTTCTTAGGGACACAATGGACATGACTTACCCACTGACTATCAGCAACGGGATAAATTATACCTGCCTCAAGGAGCTTTAGTATTTCCTTTCTTACCACTTCTTTCATCTTAGGATTCAGCCGTCGTTGATGATCACGAACTGGTTTGGCATCTTTCTCCAAATTTATTTTGTGTTGGCATAGAGTGGGACTAATGCCCTTAAGATCATCAAGAGTATATCCAATAGCAGCGCGGTGCTTCTTCAGAGTTTTCAATAATCTCTCTTCTTCATGCTCTGAAAGGTTAGCACTAATAATAACAGGATATATCTTTTTCTCATCAAGATAAGCATATTTAAGAGTATCAGGTAACAGTTTAAGCTCAAACACGGGATCACCCTTGGGTGGAGGAGGATCCCCTAGGATTTCAACAGGCAAATTGTGTTTCAGGACAGGTTCTTGTTTAAAGAATACTTCATCTATTTCCCTTCTTTCATTCATAAACATATCATTTTCATGGTCTAGCAAATATTGTTCTAAAGGATCACTAGGAGGTACGGCAATAGAAGCAAGACCAATTATTTCATCCTTACTAGGCAATTCCTCTTCACGGTGTTGTCTACGAAATTTAGAGAAATTAAACTCATGAGACATATCACCCAAACCAATAGTAACAACATCCTTTTCGCAGTCTATCCTAGCATTAACAGTGTTCAAGAAGGGTCTACCAAATATAATGGGACAAAAGCTATCTTGTGGGGAACCAAGAACAAGAAAATCAGCAGGATATTTAGTTTTCCCACACAAGACTTCAACATCTCTAACAATTCCCATTGGTGAAATAGTATCTCTATTGGCAAGTTTAATTGTGACATCAATATCTTCTATCTCAGCAGGTGCAATATCATGCATAATTTCTTTGTATAAGTCAAAAGGTATTGCACTAGCACTAGCACCCATATCACATAAGCCATGATAACAATGATCTCCTATTTTAACCGAAATAACAGGCATGCCTACCACAGGTCTATGTTTATCTTTAGCACAAGGTTTGGCAATTCTAGCAGTTTCATCACGGAAATGAATAACATGCCCATCAATATTATCAGACAAGAGATCTTTAACAATAGCAATATTAGGTTCAACTTTAATTTGCTCAGGAGGTGTATAAGTTCTAATATTGCTTTTACGGAACCACAGTTGAAGCTTTAGCATGATCCTTTATTCTAACAGGGAAAGGTGGTTTCTCAACATAAGTAGTAGGAACAATAGGATCATTATAAGTGATAGTCTTTTCTTCAACTTTAATAGGTGCAGCTACTTTTACTTCTATGGGAGGATGATATTTAAACCACTTCTCCTTAGGGAGATCAACATGAGCAGCAAAAGATTCACAGAAAGAAGCTACTATCTCAGAGTCAAGTCCATATTTAGTGCTAAATTTACGGAAAACATCGGTATCCATAAAAGATTTAACACAATCAAACTTAGGTGTCATACCTGACTCCTTACCTTCGTCGAGATCCCAATCTTCAGAGTTGCGTTTAATTCTTTCCAATAAATCCCATTTGAATTCAATAGTCTTCATCATAAAAGAGCCAGCACAAGAAGTATCGAGCATGGTGCGATTGTTATCAGAAAGCCGAGCATAAAAGTTTTGAATAATTATTTCTCTTGGGAGCTCATGATTGGGGCATGAATATAACATTGATTTAAGCCTCCCCCAAGCTTGAGCGATGCTTTCTCCTTCGCGAGGCCAAAAATTATATATATAATTGCGATCAGGATGAACAAGATGCATAGGATAAAACTTCTGATGAAATTCCAATTTCAATCGTTTGTAATTCCATGATCCCATATCATCACATAGCCTATACCATGTCAATGCATCTCCCTTCAAAGATAAAGGGAAGACCTTCTGCTTAATAACATCACCGGGTATACCTGCAAGCTTAAATAATCCACAAAGTTCATCCACATAGATTAGGTGCTCATCAGGATGCATTGTTCCATCTCCTGCAAAAGGATTAGCTAGCAGTTTTTCTAACATACCCGAAGGAATTTCAAAGTAGACATTTTCATCTTCAGTAGGTTCAGTAGGTTGAGGAGCAACTCTTTGCTCTACTGGTCGGGGTGAAGATACCCCGAACAAGCCCCTCAGAGGATTACTTTCCATAGTAACAAGTGACAGTAAATTTCAGCACACTATATGAATTTTTCTTTACCAAATTCCACCTACCAAAGGCGCTTCACTCCCCGGCAACGGCGCCAGAAAAGAGTCTTGATGACCCACAAGTATAGGGGATCTATCATAGTCCTTTCGATAAGTAAGAGTGTCGAACCCAACGAGGAGCAGAAGGAAATGATAAGCGGTTTTCAGCAAGGTATTCTCTGCAAGCACTGAAATTATAGGTAACTGATAGTTTTGTGATAGGATAATTTGTAACGAGCAACAAGTAACAAAAGTAAATAAAGTGCAGCAAGGTGGCCCAATCCTTTTTGTAGCAAAGGACAAGCCTGGACAAACTCTTATATAGAGAAAAGCGCTCCCGAGGACACATGGGAATTATCGTCAAGCTAGTTTTCATCACGTTCATATGATTCGCGTTCGGTACTTTGATAATTTGATATGTGGGTGGACCGGTGCTTGGGTGCTGCCCTTACTTGGACAAGCATCCCACTTATGATTAACCTCTATTGCAAGCATCCGCAACTACAACAAAAGTATTAAGGTAAACCTAACCATAGCATGAAACATATGGATCCAAATCAGCCCCTTACGAAGCAACGCATAAACTAGGGTTTAAGCTTCTGTCACTCTAGCAACCCATCATCTACTTATTACTTCCCAATGCCTTCCTCTAGGCCCAAATAATGGTGAAGTGTTATGTAGTCGACGTTCACATAACACCACTAGAGGATAGACAACATACATCTCATCAAAATATCGAACGAATACCAAATTCACATGACTACTAATAGCAAGACTTCTCCCATGTCCTCAGGAACAAACGTAACTACTCACAAAGCATATTCATGTTCATAATCAGAGGAGTATTAATATGCATATAGGATCTGAACATATGATCTTCCACCAAATAAACCGACTAGCATCAACTACAAGGAGTAATCAACACTACTAGCAACCTACATGTACCAATCCCGGACTTAGAGACAAGAATTGGATACAAGAGATGAACTAGGGTTTGAGAGGAGATGGTGCTGGTGAAGATGTTGATGGAGATTGCCCTCTCCCGATGAGAGGAGCATTGGTGATGACGATGGCGATGATTTCCCCCTCCCGGAGGGAAGTGTCCTCGGCAGAACAGCTCTGCCAGAGCCCTAGATTGGTTCCGCCAAGGTTCCGCCTCGTGGCGGCGGAGTCTCGTCCCGAAAGCTTGCTTATGATTTTTCTTCGGACGAAAGACTTCATATAGCAGAAGATGGGCACCGAAGGGCCAACAGGGGGCCCACGAGGCAGGGGCGCGCCCAGGGGGTAGGGCGCGCCCCCACCCTCGTGGCCAGGTGGAGGCCCCCCTGACGTATTTCTTCCGCTCAATATTTTTTATTATTTCCAAAAATAAATTTCATGGAGTTTCAGGACTTTTGGAGTTGCGCAGAATAGGTCTCTAATATTTGCTCCTTTTCCAGCCCAGAATTCCAGCTGCCGGCATTCTCCCTCCTTATGTAAACCTTGTAAAATAAGAGAGAATAGGCATAAGTATTGTGACATAATGTGTAATAACAGCCCATAATGCAATAAATATCGATATAAAAGCATGATGCAAAATGGACGTATCAACCACTAAGGGAATAACAACATACATACTATCAAAATATCGAACACATATCAAATTGACATGATTACTTGCAACATGATTTCTCCCGTGACCTCAAGAACAAAAGTAACTACTCACAAATGATAAACATGCTCATGATCAGAGGAGTATTAAATACCATAATGGATCTGAACATATAATCTTCCACCAAATAAACCATATAGTAATCAACTACAAGATGTAATCAACACTACTAGTCACCCACAAGCAACAATCTGTAGTTCCGGTAACAAGATTGAACACAAGAGATGAACTAGGGTTTGAGATGAGATGGTTTTGTTGAAGATGTTGATGGAGATTGCCCTCCCCAAGATGGGAGAGTTGTTGGTGATGATGAGGACGATAATTTCCCCCTCCGGGTGGGAAGTTCCCCCGGCGGAATCGCTCCGCCGGAGGGCAAAAGTGCTCCTGGCCAAGTTCCGCCTCGAGATGGCGGTGCTCCATCCCAAAAGTCCTCCTATTATTTTTTCTAGGTCAAAATGACTTATATACCAGAAGATGGGCACCGGAGGTGGGCCTGGGTGAGCACAACCCATCAGGGCGCACCTGGGCTCCCTGGCGCACCCAGGTGGGTTGTGCCCACCTGGTGGGGCCCCTCTGGTAGTTATTTGCTCCAATAATTCTTAAATATTCCATAAAAAATCTCCGTGAAGTTTCAGCTTGTTTGGAGTTGTGTAGAATAGGTAGCCTGACGTAGCTTTTCCAGGTCCAGATGTCCAGCTGCCGGAATTCTCCCTCTTGGTGTGTACCTTGCAAATTATGAGAGAAAAGGCATTAGAGTTACTCGAAAAAAGCATTATTATGGAAAAAACATCATAAATAACAGTGAGAAAACATGATGCAAAATGGATGTATCAACTCCCACAAGCTTAGACCTCGCTTGTCCTCAAGCGAAAACCGAAATCGAAAAACATGTCCACATTCTTTGAGAGAGAGGTGTCGATAAAAACAAAATACGGACATAGAAGCATCATGTGAATTATTATAACAACAACAAAAATTAAACATAAGACTTTTATCATATACTTCTCATGTATAAGTAACAGTTCATCACACAATCAAAGTATAAAGCAAAAACTCTATTAGAAACCAACAAACTGTGTTCTCAGTCAACTTTGCAACTACAATTCATCATCTTTTCAGGAAGGGTCATGTGTCGGAGCCTTTAGGCAAGTCCACATACTCAACCATCATATAGTCTTCTATGATTGCTAACACTCACCTTGTACAAATGAGCAAAATGTTTCAACCGGACACATAGAAAGATAGGGGCTTATAGTTTCGGCTCCCAACATATTCACCTCAAGGGTGGTGTCAACAATAATTACTCATGCTATATATATTCAACTGGACATATGTGCCTAGATCTTTCCTCGCCACATGATGCTTGCCAAAGGAGAAAAATAAAAAGGAATAGAGGGAAAACTTTGACTCTTTGCATAAAAGTAAATACATAAAAGTAAAAGATAGGCCCTTCGCATAGGGAAGCAGAGGTTTCCATGCGCTTATTAGTTTGTATGCTCAACCCCTTAGTGCAAAAGAACGTCACATTGCATTGCCCCTTGTGATAGCGACCTTTATTATGCAGTCTATCGCTTTTATTCTTCACCATCACAAGTTCGTACAACGCTCAATTTTCTCTTACACTAAATGATCTCACACATTCAGAGGCAATTTTATTGCCCTTTTTGCACCGATGACAACTTACTTGAGGGATCTTGCTTAATCCCTAGGTAGGTATGGTGGAAACTTGAAAATAAGATTTGGGTTTAAGGGTTTTTGGATGCACAAGTAGTATCTCTAGTTAGTGCGGAAATTTTGGCTAGCAAAGATAGGGGGATCTATGACAATATGACTTCTATGTGAATATAAACAAACATAAACCATTAAGTTGTCTTTCTTGTCCAACGTCAACAATTTTGGCATATAATATTTTGAGGAGTGCTCACAATCACAAAGATTTCTAGGATAGTATATTTATATTTGAATCTTCTCTTCCCTTATTAGTTCTTTCATGAGTTGCATCATTGACTAATGCTATGTTTCTCAATCTATAATAAATTTTCTACTTATACTTTTCCTTATGTGGTGCCATCACCTACCATAGGATTAGTATATGATCTTATTGATTTATTTCCTTTCTTTTATTTACTTCCTTTCTCTTTTTCTTTCTTATTTCTTTTCTTTATTTGCAACATGAAAGTAAAGAAGCAAAAACTCAACTAAAATTTATTATATAACTTGCACACGATTACAAGGATAGATCACTAAGCAAAATCTCAAATAAGAAAGGATCGAACTAAACTTTTATTCATCTAAAGCAAAAGATCGAACTAAGATAAGTAAAAGCAAAAAGATAGTGGGATGATACGATACCAGGGCACCTCCCCCAAGCTTGGCGGATGCCAAGGGGAGTGCCCATACTCAATTTTCCTTTGGTGATGAAGAAGATGGTGGTGGTGATGAAGAAGAGATCTTGTCCTCGGGTTTCCATGACAGTGGTCCACCATCATAAGAGGAGGAGTGAGTCTCACGGGTCCTGCAACTAGCAGCCAAACTCATACCTTTAAACCTCGCCTCATATTCGAAGACTTGGTTTTGGAGATCATAGATTTGGCTTTGGAGGAAATTGATTTGCTTGCTGAGGGTGAAGACGATGTCCTTCATGGGCTTGCCATCCACCTTGAGATCACGGGAGAGGTCCATGATCATGAGGTCATTGGCATGGAGTCCACGCTCCACCATCCCCTTGAACGAGAAGACATCTTGCTCCATAGCTTCGAGCCTGGCCTCCACGGTTCCCGTCCCCTTGGGGCAGGGCACATCGCGAAGGTGAAGCACCCCCTCATGCATCTCAATGACCTGAGGGTGATGCACCACCTCCCGCAGATATGGGTTGATGACGTTCTTGAAGAACTTGTCCTTGGAGGAGCTTGAAGCAGCCATTGTCGGTGTCCTGGGAACGGGGGTACCCAGACTTGCCAGCCTGCGGCCCAGGGCGCGGCTCCACCAACGGCCTGGTATGGCCCATCTTCATCAGCAACCACTCAAGACCCTCGCGAGGGGCCAAGCCTCGCGAGGCGGACGACACAAGACCTCCTCAGGGGCAGCCTCACTAGGCTGGCTCCCGAGGAGCGGAGATATCTATGCAAGGGGCACCTCGCGAGGTGCGCGTGATGCGAGCCGTAACGATCAAGGCAGGCGGGCGCCAACGGGCGCAGAGTACCAGTTGCCTCTTTGGTGCTAAAGGGGCAAGCGCAGGAAAGGAGTCCTGAGGCATCAGGCAAAGGTTTCCATATCGGTGCAACGAGACCAAGACCAGCAGGACGGCAGGACGGAGGTCATCACGGAGCCCACGACGGCGTCACCACCAGAGCCTTTGGCAGGCGAAGACCACCTTTTGTCAGGATAGCTTGTACTAGTTGTCTCCCTTCAAACTTGGCCATTGTGGGACCCCTTCCCGCCTAACATTTGGGAAGAGGACCAGGGCCTCTATAAACAGGACTAGCCACCACCATGGGGAGGCACCTCATTTTGGGTTGGACTCATTCCACCAAGGCCAACTCACCAGCTCACCGAGCTCTAGAACACCTCTCCTCAGGAGGCTGTTCTTACCTTGTACTGTTCATCCTCAGCGTACAAGGCAATCCACCACACCACACCGGAGAAGGGTATTACACCGCAACGGTGGCCCGAACCAGTATAAACCCTCGTGTCTCTTGTTCTTTGGGTTCGGCGAGCTAGGCCTTGAGATCGTTGTGAGAGCGAGCTAGGGAGAGAGAGAGAGATCTTCGTGCGCACCCAGTGTTCGAACCTCAAGGGTTTGCCAGAACCCGTAATCCGACATTTGGCGCGCCAGGTAGGTGTGCCCTGAAGCCTTTCTTCCATCGATCCACGCTCCGCCGCTCAACCGTATCCATGGCTGACGCCCGCCGAGCCCGTGCTGAGCGTCGGGCCGCCCTTGCCGCCTGTGTTGCTCAGACAGCGCCCGTCGGCGGACCTCCCCACCATTCTCCATCACCTGCTGCCAACGCTGCCACCGGCCCGGCCGGGAACAAGCAGCAAGCTTCATCGCTGCACCCCCCTTGCGGCGGGACGGACGCACCGCCACCCCGTCGCTGACTCCGGCCGGCTCGTCGTCCCATGCTCGTCGCACGCCCACGGACGCGCAGGCCGCGCTGCTCATGGCATGGGAACTCCTGCGCTACCGCCCAGTCGACGACCTCTACAACGACTGGCTGGACCGCATCGCCGAGCTCGTCAGCGCCGCTGGGGGCTCCCCCGCACCGTCTCTCTCGCTGCCTCGCCCACCTCCTGCTGCGGGCGACGTAGCTCATGGAGCGCCTCCACCACCTCCGCATCAAGATGGCGCCCTCGCACCAAGACGCGCGACCCTGCGGCGTGACCTACCGCGCAGGGCGCCCGCGCACGAAGAAGGAAGCTGCCAAGAAGTCCCTCGGCCACAAGAAAACGCTCCCGCGCTCCCAGCACCACTGCGATAAGACCGCGTGCCGCCTGCGGCGGCTGCGCGTGGACAGCAGGATCAGGCTCCGCCTCCGCGACGGGCTCCGGTGACCACAACAGGTTGCCGTGCCTTCACTCCTGAGCTGCGCAACGTTGTCTGGCCCAGCAAGTTCAAACCAGACCCGCCTCCGCGCTACGACGGCACCCCCGACCCCGCGGAGTTCTTGCAGCTCTATGAGCTAAGCATCGAAGCAGCCAACGGCGACGAGAAGGTCATGGCGAACTGGTTCCCCATGGCCCTCAAGGATGGCGCGCGCTCGTGGCTCCTGAACCTACCCGGGGGGTCGATCTCCTCATTGGGCGAAATGCGCGAGCGTTTCGTCGTCAACTTCCAGGGCACTCGCGACCACCCGCCGGCCGCATGCGACCTAAGGCGCATCAAGCAACTAGGGGAAACTCTGCAGAAGTACATCTAGCGCTTCAACAGCGTCCGCCTCAAGATCCCCAAGGTGACGGATGAAGCCATCATCTCCGCGTTTTCCGATGGCATCCGCGACTTCAAGATGAAGGAGGAGCTCACAATCCACGAGGAACTATGCACGTCCCTAGAAATGTTCAACATGGCAACCAAGTGCGCAAGGGCTGAGGAGGGGCGCCTTTCCCTCCTCGAGCTCCAAGCTGCCGACCAGGAGGACAAGAAGGCCAAGGTCAAGGACGTGAAGCGCAAGCGGGCTGCCATGCTCGCGGCGGAGCCGGAGATGAAGCGCGGCCGCGACCACCCCGAGTCGTCCAAGGCCAATCGCCTGTTCTGCGCCTTCCACAACGTTAATAGCCACAACACCAGCGACTGCCAGGAGCTCAGGGCCATTCGCGATGGGCGCTTCGGTCGACGCCCTGAGCGCGGCGACCGGGGCTACGACTGAGGAGGACAAAGTGGAGGACGCTGGGACGACCGTGGCCCCCGCCAGGAGTGGCGCGGTCGGCCCCGTGAGGACCGCTGGTAGGACCCACCTCGCGAGGGCGCCTGGAGAGACCAGCCTCGTGAGGACCGTCCTCAGGGCAACGCAGGCCTCCCTCCGCTGCCACCACCACCAAGGAGGAACGACAACCACCATCAGGACGAGGGGGCTGGGGGCTTCCAAGAGCCTCGTGACATCGCCTGCATCTTGGGTGGTGCTCAGGCCCCGGCCTCCCAACGCATCTTCAAGCAGTTTGCTCGCGAGGTGAACGCGGACCTTCCCAGACTTGAGGGCGCGCGCCCTCTCAGGTGGTCCAAGTGCGCCATCACCTTCAGCTCGTCAGACCAGCTCAAGTGCGCGGCAACCGCCGGCGCCCTCCCGATGCTCTGCTCACCTGTCATCAGCAATGTTCAAGCCACCAAGATCCTCATCGATGGCGGCGCAGGGCTCAATGTCCTGTCCGTCGAGACATTCGATAGCCTCCAAGTGCCATACGATCAGCTGCAGCTTACCAAGCCCTTCTCAGGAGTGACCGATGGCTCCACCACCCCGATAGGGCAGGTCCGCCTCCCTGTCACATTCGGCCAGCGCGACAACTACCGCACCGAGCTCATCGACTTCAATGTCGCCCACATCCGCCTGCCATACAACGCCGTCCTTGGGTATCCAGCCTTGGCCAAGTTTATGGCAGTAACCCATCATGGCTACAACGTCCTCAAGATGCCAGGGAGCGGCGACATCATCACGGTTCCCTGTGAAGAACGAGATGCGGTGTGCTCCCTCGAGCGCGCTTGCCAAGCTGCAGCGGCCAAAGACCCCGACAACAAAGGCACCCTGTACCCTCCTGAGGCCATCCCCAAGAAGAAGCAACTACTCCACCAAGGGCCTTAGGAGAGCAGCATTTCCAGCGGCACTACCTCAGGACATGCGCCCACAGACGGGGCGCCTCCCTCCCTTGCATAGGAAGGCGCGCCCGACGCCCTCCTCAGGCTGGGCTCGGGGGCACTCTTCTGGAGGGCCTCAGGCTTAGCCAACGTCACGAGGGAGGCGCTCAGGCACCATGTGGAAGCGTGCTTCGCCGCACGTTTCCCTCAAGAAGGCACAAGGCATGGAGCGCCTAGTGCTCAGGAGTTCATCACCAAGGCGACCCAGGAGCTTCAAGAGGCAAGGACCATATGTGGCGACTGCCGCCCGCCACCCGGCGTAGCCCCCCATCCTGGCAAGGACAGCGGGCTGCGCGTCTGCGTCGACATTCCAGGGCTCAACAAGGCCGCGTCTCAGGGACGCTTCTGGCCTTCACGCGTTGGACGGTGCGAGGGTCCACCTCATAGCTATGTTCGCATGCCATTCGGCTTGCTGAACGCGGCTGTCACCTTCCAGCGCCACTTGCAGAGCGTTCTGGCGGCTTAGGAGGCCAGGCATCACGCTGTCCCAGCGGAGATGGCGACAGTTCTTTAGGAGCCACCTGGGCCTACGGAGCCTCCTGAGGCTCAGGACCCTGGCGGCTCGTGAGGAGCAGCTTCTCCAGCACGCATCTTCAGCTACTCCAACCCCACTCCAGCTACGGAATCAGGTGACTCTTTTCAGTTCATTCAGTTGGGGGCGCCCCTCGGGCAGCATTATCCCCAAGTCGCACGGGCCTGTCCCCGCGACGTGTATCATTTTGCATCTTTAGCTTATTCTGTTGGGAGCACCCCTCGGGCTGCATCATCCCCAAGCCGCTCGGGTCCGTCCCAGTGGCATGTATCATTCTTGCATCTATCTGACCTAGCTTGCCCCCTCGCATGATTTGCCTTACGATTGTCGCCTGCCTGTCTGGTACTTCGATACTGTGAACGGCGTGCGCCCTTGCAAGCCCACCCACAACCGCCCTCACCACCGCGGAAGCCGCACGCCGGTTGTCTTTCTTTAGGATTCTTTGCATGAGAAAGCTAGGCACGACGTCTGTGCTCGGGTCCGTCCCTGCAGCGTCGATAAACCCAACGACTGAGCTCTGTTTGGCGGCCCAGCCCCGTTCACGTCACCTCCTGGGGTTGTTGGTGTCTGGTCTCCTCATGTAATCACCTCAGGAGATTCATCCGGCGCAGGTTGCCTAACCATCTCGCAGGATCGCAACAACTATCAAGAATCAAGACCAGGCGCAACCCGCCTTGAGGTAAGGCCTCGTGAGTCCCGTGTTGGCTCATGAGTGCCCAGACACACCTCGTCTAGCCCTGCCATGCAAGCCACATGTCAGGGCGGGGCTGTACACGCCCCCGGGGCTCCACTCAGAGGGAGCCCTCGCCCACGCACCAGTGGAAGCACCATGCTCCGCGCTGGCAGTCAACACGGTCGAGGAGCGGCTATGCCCGTGCAAGTGCGGAAGCGCTATGCTCCGCGCTGGTGATAAACAACTGAGGGAGGCCCCACGGCCGCATCAACCTCAGGGAGCCACCCGGCTTAGTGTCCAGCGTCACCGCAATGCTTTCCCCTCGGGAGAGCCACGCGAGGGGGCTGGGCACGAGGGCTACACTCATGTGACGCCTAGCGTACGCCACCCTGCCAGGTCCCTCGGACCTGGTCATCGCGCACCCCTCCCGAGCGGGACCTCGGCGAGGACAGGTATGAAGGTCTGTTTGAGCGTCAAGGGGGACTCCTGAGCAGCGCGACTCAGGAGCCTAACTAGCCACGTAGCCCCTCACCCCTTGGTTCCGTCCTGGTGATCCGGACGGTCCAACGGCGGCTGAGGTATGCGCGGGGTCGGGCCCTGTCGACGTAGAACACTAAGGCCTACCTTCGCATCTCCTTCCCGCATGCCGTTTGCGCATCAAGGGGGACTCCTGAGCATCGCGACTCAGGAGCCTAACTGACCACGTAGCTCCTCACCCCTTGGTCCCGTCCTGGTGATCCGGACGGTCCAACGGCGGCTGAGGTATGCGCGGGGTCGGGCCCTGCCGACGTAGAACATCAAGCGAACGGGAAGGAAGTCACGGAATCTCAATAAAACTTTACAAAACATATTGTTCCTTAAGCACCAAAAAGAAGTTTCAATGCCTCCACGAGGCACGCCGTATGTTGCAGGAAAGTTGACAGGAAAGTAAAACAGGAAGGAGCGCCATTGTTCACCAGCAAGCCTTTTCTTCAGCCTTGGGCATCGTCGTCAGCGAGCGCCTTCCCGTCGGTAGCGTCGCTGCCGGTCGTGTCGTTGGCCTTGGTCGCGGGATCGGCGACGCCACCGGCTGGAGGTGCAGGGTCGATGGCAAGGAACTTCTTCAGCAAGGCCTCCACTTAGCCCTTCACGGCCTTGATAGCAGCTGCGCAGCGCTCCTCATCCACAGGCTCGAGCAGGACACCAAGGTCGGCATCGGGATCGCGAAGGTGAAGATGGCTGAGGACGCGCATCAAGGCCGATGAGGAGAGCGCGCGCGCTTCCCCTCCACCATGGGGCCAATTCCATTGACGACGTCCTCGAGCGCCATGACGAGCTGAGGAAGTAGCTGGGCGGGGCCGTCGTCGTCTGTCACCAAAGGCTTCTCCAAGCCCTTCTCGTAGAGTTCCCGTAGCGCCTCGCGGGATCTCTCCTCAAGAGACTTGAAGGCCTCGCGGTCCTCGGCAAGAACCTTCGCCTTGATTTCCAGCTGGACCCTCTCAGCTTCCACCTCCTTCTCCAGTTTCTTCAGGCAGTCGTGTTCCGCTGCCTGCGCCTGCGCCAGTTGCTCTAGCTCAGTATCACGGCCGGTCACCGCTTCTTCTTGAGCCTTCACCTTCTCCTCCCGCACCTCGAGCTGGTGAGCCACGACAGCCCGTTCCTTGCGCTGGTTCTCCAACTTGATCTCCGCCGCCGTGTAGCGCTCCTTGGCGGCCTCGGCATCCTTCAGCGCCACCTCGCGGGTGGCCATGGCTTGGTCGACGGCCCGCTTGTCCTCCTCGAAAGCTTCCATGACCTGGCCCAGCGCTGCCCTGACAGACGCGTCGGAGTGCAGCCAACCTGAGATCAGCTCCAGGCGCCCCGCCACCAGGCGACAGTCAGCGCCTTGAAGATCATCCCGGAGCCGGGTCAGCGCAGAAAGAGCCTTCTCTAGAGCGTTGGGCGAAGCAGAAGGATCACAAGCTAGCGGTGTGACGGAAGGAGGAGGCAGCGTCGTCACCAGGATCTGCGAGTTGATGGTAGCAGAAGAAGAAGCCAGGAGCTCCAGAGCCTGAGAGACCTCGGCCGGCGAGCTGAGAACGGGTGCCTCAGGAGCCGGCTTGTTTGTGGAGGTCGCCTTCTCCTGGGGACGTTCCTCCGGGCCTCGCGAGGATGACCGGGCCGGAGAGGCACGAGGGCTGTTGCCGCCCTTCTGCGCCGGAGGATGTGCGGCCCTGCCAGGCTGCTGGGTCTCCGAGGGTGCGGCCGCTCCCTCCCTCTTCTTCTTTGCCGACAGCGTCGGCCTAACGATGCAAGAAGAGAACGTCAAGAAGCAGCGACAGAAGCAGGGGCAAGAACAAAATCAGGACAAGGTGCTTACTGGTCCACGGCGGCGTAGTCTCGCGGCCTCTTCAGAAGCACGGAGCCTGGGGGCCTCGCAGCCTGGGGCGCCGGCATGCGAGTTCCAGGGGCGGATGAGGCCGCGGCAGCTGGCCCGGCGGCAGCACCGGTCGATGTCAGAACAGTGGCGCCACCTCGGGAGACCAACGCCGACCTGCTCTTCGTCGGAACCCCGGTCGATGGCTTCTTCGGGGGGGGGGGTGCCACTGGACCTCGTCGTGACCCCAGCGGGGGCCTGGGACTCCCTCACCGGATGGTCACCGACCTCGTCATCATCAGGAAGGGCGCGGAGCAGGTCCGCCGCAAGACGAGAGGTCGCCCCCTCCCCTCCAGGGTCGCCTCCGAATTGGGCCTCTCCTCCTCGCCGAAATCGCCAGAAGACACCAGTATTGAGGCCACCATCTCCATGGCCTCGGAAGGCGCTGGCAGCATGAGCCCGCGCCCATCAAAGATAGGCATGGCGGCGGCCACCTTCGCTCCATCCGGGCGGCGGTACAACGGAGGATGGGAGGCTGGCGGATACCCCTGATCGTCCCCGACCAGAAGGCGGACGACTGCGCCCAGATCCTCTTCGGACAAGGCACCCGGGCGCAGACGGAGGTCGTCCCCCTCGTCCCCAAGCTTCCACAGGGGGCGCGAGCGCGCCCGGAGCGGAGCTACGCGCTGCGCCAGGAACTCCTTCACGAGCATGGCCCCCATCAGCTTCTCCGCCTTTGGGTTGTCAGGCTTCAGGTCGGCGCTCATCTTCTCCAGCACCAGCTTCGCCCGGGTTTCGGTGAGCTTCGCACGTAGCCATCTGTCGTGAGGTGAGGGCTTCTTTGTCGGCAGCACTAGCCGAGGGTGGACGCACTTGGCGTCTATAAGGACCCACTTGCTCCTGAAGCCCTCAGCCTTCTTCCCGGCCTTCGAGATCACGTTAGTCCCGGTAGCCGCGACGAAGTTGGCGCAACCCGAGTGTCGGTGTACAAAAGTAGGGGCTCTCCTTTTAACCCCTTTACTTGTGCACGGGCAGTCAGAGTCGCGCCCGCGGCCACACTTAACACGGCAGAGGAGGGAAGCCGGAGGGAAACCGAAGCACAAGACAAACAATGCGATGCCAAGACCAGAAGCATAAAAGAGCAAAGGGGCGAGGTGGACTCCCCCGGCAAGACCCTTGCCGGGGCGGCCTCCACGGCCCCGGCAAGAGCCTTGCCGGGGCAACTTGCCCAACACTAGCAGAGCAAGCCACCCTTGAGCCCAATGGTTCCAAACGCCGCCAACAATCACATTGGACCCAGGGCTCGGGAGGCACCTCTGTGGTGGCATGCAGATCTTTGTCAAGATCATGAATACATGAGATCAGATGAGAACCAGAAGACGACGACCCTCGGCGGAATCCTAGCCGAGGAAATCCACAAGACCTCCGGCAAGATCCTTGCCAGGGACGACCACGGCGCCACGGCAAGACCCTTGCCGGGGCCCCGGCAAGACCCTTGCCGAGGACGCCTGCAGGTCCACAGCCAAGCCCGCATCAACCAAGACTCCGCCACCGTTCGCATGCAGCTGCCAGCCCAACCAACTGGGCAGGCACCTGCGTGGCAACATGCGGCTTCCAGGCCAACTCAGCAAGCACTTGCGTGGTGGCATGCAAATCTTCGTGAAGGCCCTGCCACCGTGCCACCTCAGCAGCCTGCCTGCCTACATGGCACTGCACACATCGCTGGCCTGGGCGCGTGTCGAAGCGAGGCAGAGCGGCGACGGACGGGACAGGCCTTGTTCCCATCCTCGATAAAGCTAATGGACACCTAAGTAGCGCATTTAATGCGCTTCGTCCCGTAATCCGGGCGATAAGCTCGCGCACTGTAGACCTTTCCACCTCCTGTGTGCCACTGTGGCAACCCCTTTTTCCTATAAAAGGAGGCCTGAGGCGACGAGGGTAAGGATTCGGCTGTTTGGAACTATGCAGCCACCGTAGCTAGTTCGAGAGCTAAAGAACACTCTGAAATACACACCAAAGCAGGACTAGGGTATTACGCATCCTCGCGGCCCGAACCTGGGTAAACAATCTTTGTGCTAGCTCCTAAACCTGCTCTTCTCACAACCCCGCGCCCGCCAACCGTAGAAGGGATTCTAGTGATCCCATAGGTGTCGTTTCCCCGACATATTTGGCGCGCCAGGTAGGGGGCGCAGTTGTGAGAATCTGGTCTAGCAGTTAGCCTAGCAGTTCTTCATCGCCATGTCTCCCATGAAGAAGACGATCACGGCGATCGGCTCGTCGAGAGCCGAACGGCCCGTGCCAGTGCGGGTGAGTGATACGTCTCCGTCGTATCTACTTTTCCAAACACTTTTGCCCTTGTTTTGGACTCTAACTTGCATGATTTGAATGGAACTAACCCGGACTGATGCTGTTTTCAGCAGAATTGCCATGGTGTTATTTATGTGCAGAAACAAAAGTTCTCGGAATGACCTGAAACTTCACGGAGCTTATTTTTGGAAAATATTAAAAATATTGGCAAAAGAATCAAGGTCAGGGGGCCACACCCTGGGCACGAGGGTGGGGGTGCGCCCCTGCCTCGTGGGCCCCCTGGAGCTCCACCGACCTCAACTCCAACTCCATATATTCGTGTTCGGGGAGAAAAAAATCAGAGAGAAAGATTCATCGCGTTTTACGATACGGAGCCGCCGCCAAGCCCTAAACTCTCTCAGGAGGGCTGATCTGGAGTCCGTTCGGGGCTCCGGAGAGGGGAATCCGTCGCTGTCGTCATCATCAACCATCCTCCATCACCAATTTCATGATGCTCACCGCCGTGCGTGAGTAATTTCATCGTAGGCTTGCTGGACGGTGATGGGTTGGATGAGATTTATCATGTAATCGAGTTAGTTTTGTTAGGGTTTGATCCCTAGTATCCACTATGTTCTGAGATTGATGTTGCTATGACTTTGCTATGCTTAATGCTTGTCACTAGGGCCCGAGTGCCATGATTTCAGATATGAACCTATTATGTTTTCATGAATATATCTGATTTCTTGATCCTATCTTGCAAGTCTATAGTCACCTACTATGTGTTATGATCCGGCAACCCCGAAGTGACAATAATCGGGACCACTCCCGGTGTGACCGTAGTTTGAGGAGTTCATGTATTCACTATGTGTTAATGCTTTGGTCTGGTACTCTATTAAAAGGAGGCCTTAATATCCCTTAGTTTCCGCTAGGACTCCGCTGCCACGGGAGGGTAGGACAAAAGATGTCATGCAAGTTCTTTTCCATAAGCACGTATGACTATATTCGGAATACATGCCTACATTACATTGATGAATTGGAGCTAGTTCTGTGTCACCCTATGTTATGACTTGTTACATGATGAACCACATCCGGCATAATTCTCCATCACCAATCCAATGCATGCGAGCTTTTCACATATTGTTCTTCGCTTATTTACTTTTCCGTTGCTACTGTTACAATCACTACAAAACCCAAAAATATTACTTTTGCTACCGTTACCGTTACTTCCATACTACTTCGCTACTAAATACTTTGCTGCAGATACTAAGTTATCCAGGTGTGGTTGAATTGAAAACTCAACTGCTAATACTTGAGAATATTCTTTGGCTCCCCTTGTGTCGAATCAATAAATTTGGGTTGAATACTCTACCCTCGAAAACTGTTGCGATCCCCTATACTTGTGGGTTATCAAGACTATTTTCTGGCGCCGTTGCCGGGGAGCATAGCTCTATTCTTTGAGTCACTTGGGATTTATATCTACTGGTCACTATGAGGAACTTGAAAGACGAGAAAACTAAAATTTATCCCTCAACTATGAGGGGAGGTAAGGAACTGCCATCTAGCTCTGCACTTGATTCACCTTCTGTTTTGAGTAAGCTTGCGACACCTAAACCTGCTTCTGCTATTAATTCTGATATGTCACATGTTATTGATGATGCCACTTCTACTATGCATGATACTTATGATGAAACTACTTCTATGCTTGATACTACTGTGCCACTTGGTGAATTCTTGATGAACAACTTGCTAGGGCTAGAGAGAATGAAATTATTGAAACTGATAATATTGATGAAAGTGATGATGAAGGCTCTCCTAATAAATATGAATTGCCTGTTGTGCCTGAGGGCTATGTTATGGATGAAGAAACCGCTAGAGACTTTCTTGCTTGCAATGATAGAAGTGATCTTAAGAAATGATTAGCTAAGCTGAAACAAAAAACTTTGAATGCTAGAATGAAATATGATCCTGCTTATGCTACTTCACCTATCTTTGTTACAGATAGGGATTATGAATTCTCTATTGATCCTGATATAATTACTTTGGCTGAGTCTGATCCTTTTTATGGCTATGAATCTGAAACTGTTGTGGCACATCTTACTAAATTAAATGATATAGCCACCCTGTTCACTAATGATGAGAGAACTCACAACTTTTATATCCTTAAAATATTTCTGTTCTCATTAAAGGGTGATGCTAAGATATAGTTTAATTCTCTTGATCTTGGTTGTGTGCGTAGTCCCCAGGATATGATTTATTACTTCTCTGCTAAATATTTCCCTGCTCATAAGAAACAAGCTGCTTTAAGGGAAATATATAATTTTGTGCAAATTGAAGAAGAGAGTCTCCCACAAGCTTGGGGGAGGCTTCTCCAATTACTTAATGCTTTGCCTGATCATCCTCTTAAGAAAAATGAAATACTTGATATCTTTTATAATGGACTAACCGATGCTTCCAGAGACCACCTGGATAGTTGTGCTGGTTCTGTTTTTAGGGAAAGAACACCAGATGAAGATGAAATTCTATTGAATAATATGTTGACCAATGAAAATAATTGGACGCTTCCTGAACCAACTCCTAAGCCAACTCCAAAGAAAAGGGGTGTTCTATTTCTCAGTCCTGAAGATATGCAAGAGGCAAAGAAATCTATGAAAGAAAAGGGTATTAAAACCGAAGATGTTAAGAATTTACCTCCTATTGAAGAAATACATGGTCTTAATTTACCTCCTGTCGAAGAAATATATGGTCTTAATTCATCACCTATTGAAGAAACACATGGTCTTGATAACCCGACACAGTTAGTAAAGGTAAATTCTCTCTATAGATATGATAAAGCTGAAATCCCTCCTACTAAGTTTGCTAGCCAATGTTTGGATGAGTTTGATAACTTGATGGTTAAGCAAGAAGATTCTAATGCTTATTTTGGTAGACAATTAAGACACAATGCTTATATGATTGAACACTTGGGTGATTATATGTCTATAGTTAAAGGTGAACTTAAACTCATTAGTAAACATGCTTCTATGGTTACCACTCAAGTAGAACAAGTACTTAAAGCTCAGAACAATTTGCTCAATGAATTGAATAGTAAGAATAATGATTTTTCTGTTAGAGTGGCTACTAGAACTGGTAAAATGACCCAGGAACCTTTGTATCCTGAAGGCCACCCTAAGAGAATCGGGCAAGATTCTCAGAGAAATAATATTGATGCACCTAGTCCTTCTAAAAAGAAGAAAAAGAAAAATGATAGGACTTTGCATGCTTCTAGTGAACCTATTGCTGAAACACCTGAGAATCCAAATGATATTTCTATTTCTGATGTTGAAACACAATCTGGTAATGAACATGAACCTAGTGATAATGTTAATGATGATGCTCATGTTGATGCTAAACCTAGCAATGATAATGATGTATAAATTGAACCTGCTGTTGATCTTGATAACCCACAATCAAAGAATCAATGTTATGATAAGAGAGACTTTATTGCTAGGAAGCACGGTAAACAAAGAGAACCATGGGTTCAGAAACCCATGCCTTTTCCTCCTAAGCCATCCAAGAAAAAGGATGATGAGGAATTTGAGCGCTTTGCTGAAATGATTAGACCTATCTTTTTGCGTATGCGTTTGACTGATATGCTCAAAATGAATCCTTATGCTAAGTATATGAAAGAAATTGTTACAAATAAAAGAAAGATACCAGAAGCTGAAATTTCCACCATGCTTGCTAATTACACTTTCAAAGGTGGAATACCTAAGAAACTAGGAGATCCAGGAGTACCCACTATACCATGCTCCATTAAAAGAAATTATGTTAAAACTGCTTTATGTGATCTTGGAGCCGGTGTTAGTGTTATGCCTCTCTCTTTATATCGTAGACTTGACTTGAATAAGTTGACACCAACTGAAATATCTTTACAAATGGCCGATAAATCAACTGCTATATCTGTCGGTATTTGTGAGGATGTGCCTGTTGTGGTTGCAAGCGTTACTATTTTAACGGACTTTGTTATTCTTGATATTCCTGAGGACGATAGTATGTCTATTATTCTTGGAAGACCCTTTTTGAATACTGTAGGGGCTGTTATTGATTGCAACAAAGGTAATGTCACTTTTCATGTTAATGGTAATGAGCATACGGTACACTTTCCGAAGAAGCAACCTCAAGTTCATAGTATCAACTCTATTGGAAAAATTCCATCGATTAGTTTTTGGAGGTTTTGAATTTCCTCTACCTACTGTCAAGAAGAAATACGATATTCTTATTATTGGGATGTGCCTATCCCCATTGAGGTAACATAGTGTTATTCAAAATTTCTCCGGTTTCATGCGATTCAGAATGAGTTTGTTAACAAGACCTGATCAACCTTGTTAGTGGATTCCTTTTGATGAGCATGAGATGGATGAAGTTAGAAAGCACAACCTTCTGTACCCTCCTTTTACTTTCTGTTATTTAGTTGAAATAAAGCAAAATTAGTATTTTTCTGTCTGTTTTCTGAATTACCCGTGCAATAAAAAATACCCCAAAAATAAAAGTTCTCCAAATGCCCCGAAATTGAAATATGTTTTTTTCTAGAATATTTGAGAATATCTGGTACTGAGAACACAGCAGGGGGAGCAAGCACTTGGGCACGAGGGTCCAAGGCACGCCCACCCCTACAGGGCGCGCCCCCTGCCTCGTGGGCCCACGGTGCCCCCCTCCACTTATTCCTGCACCCACACACTCCTTCTTCCTCCCAAAAAAATCACCATCCAGCTCAAGCACGAGTTCTAGCTCATTTTGCTGCGATTTTCGATCTCCTTGCTCAAAGCACCTCTCACAAAACTGCTTTGGGGGATTGTTCCTTGGTATGTGACTCCTCCAATGGTCCAATTAGTTTTTGTTCTAGTGCTTTATTCATTGCAAATTTGTGCTGCCTAGGTGACCATGTTCTTGAGCTTGCATGTCAAATTTATATGGTTCCAAGTAGTTCTAATGCATGATATAGGCTCTAGGCACTTGAAGGAGTAGTTGCTATCAATTTTGTTGAGCTTGGTTCACTTTTATTTTGAAGTTACTAAAAATTTCAGAATTTTTTCAGAGGAAGAAATATGTTTAGGAAAATGTACCAAGGTGGTTCTTCAAGGAAGCAAGGACCCAGGCTTGCAATGTGTGATGCTGATGATGAACCACCAAGGGACGCTCCAGTGCGGGCTTGTGAATGGCCTTCAGAAGACTTTATGGATCAAGCGGGAATCAAGGAAGAATTTAAAGCATATTTGCGTAACGCTGATCTTGTGAGCTTCGAGGCAGAAAAGTGCCGTCAGTACCACTATCTCACTAGTTCCTTTGTGAGAAGGTTTGAATTTTCATCTTCACGCAATTCTCAAACTGTCCTGTTTGATCTTTATGAAAATTCTTATACCATGGACTTAGAGGATTTTACCACTGCTTGCAAACTTCCACAATGGGGTAGTCCTAGTGAACCTCGCAAATCTGAATTTAGAGATTTTCTTGCTAGTATAACTGTGGGGGTATCTAGAGATATAGCACAAGCTACCATAGGGAGTATTCATTTTCCTGCTATACATTATTTTGCTCTCTTCATAGGTAGGTGCATAAATGGTAAAGATGAAGCATGTCATATGTGTGTCCCTGATCTCAGTGTTCTCAGGAGCGCTGTGTTAGGAGATAAACGTTATAATTTGGGAGCCATTGTTGCACGTAGGTTGCATAATAATAGATTTAATGGAGATTTCTTTGGTGGAATTTATGCAACCCGCTTAGCTAATTTTCTTGGTGTAACCATACGCGATGATGATATTGAATTGCCTCCTACTTATCTAGACTTTAATGCTATGGTTCACCATCAGGTTGTCGAGAGGAATAAACCACCTCTCCAGTACCGACTAATCTTTGACAGGCGTCACGCTGTCAATATTGTTCTCCCTGCCCCTACTCTCTTTGACTTTCAGGCAAAGGGGAGATATTTCATAACCAGAGAGGAGGCAAATGAGTACGAAAGGAGGACGAGGGCAGCTCACCTCCAAGCTGTAGCCCACGATGCAATAGCCGCTGCATCTCAGTACGACCCCAGCTACAGCTTTGGATATGTGCCAGGCTAGCCGTGGCCATAGACCAACTTAGGCCAAAAGCCTAAGCTTGGGGGAGTACATATTTCTCACCGACATTACATTTATATTCACACACTCATTGCCAGTTGTCGGTGCTCATACTCTTTCACTGTAATATCCATGCTAGTTTATTTTCCTTTTTATGCTTTCTTCTTGTGTGTTTGATAAACCTTAAGAAAACAAAAAAATAGTAGTAGCTTTTAGTTAGTTTGCTTTCTTGCCGTAGTAGTAATAATTAAAAGAAAACCCAAAAATATTTCCTGTTCTTCTTGCTTGTTGGGAGCTTTCCCGTGTAAATAGTTGTATTTCTTTTCTTTTCCTTGGGGGTCGATAGGAGAAGACCACGATGAAAAATGTTGAAGTGGCTCTTATATGCATTATTGTTGATTTAACCAAGAGCCCATATTGCCTTGTCTTCTCCTGTTTATTGAATGCTCATAGATTCCAGCTTAGTCCAATGCACGTGCACTATTATTATTATTCACACTGTTCGGTCATGCAAGTGAAAGGCAATTATGACGATATATGATGGGCTGATTGAGATGAGAGAAGCTGGTATGAACTCGACCTCTCTTGTTTTTGTAAATATGATTAGTTCATCGTTCCTGATTCAGCCTATTATGAATAAAAATGTTTGCAATGACAATTAGAGATTATAGTTACTTATGCCATGCTTAATTAGCTAGGAGCTTATAATGGTTTACCTTGCGTGCCAACATGCTATTAAAATGGTTGTGATGTGGTATGATAGGGTGGTATCCTCCTTTGAATGATTCAAGTGACTTGACTTGGCACATGTTCACACATGTAGTTGAAACAAATCAACATAGCCTTCACGATATTTATTTTCATGGTCGATTATATCCTACTCATGCTTGCACTCAATGTTTATTAATTTTAATGCATGTTCATGACTGTTGTCGCTCTCTAGTTGGTCGCTTCCCAGTCTTTTGCTAGCCTTCACTTGTACTAAGCGGGAATACTGCTTGTGTATCCAATCCCTTAAACCCCAAAGTTATTCCAGATGAGTCCACTATACCTTCCTATATGCGGTATCTACCTACCGTTCCAAGTAAAATTTGTATGTGCCAAACTCTAAACCTTCAAATGAAATTCTGTTTTGTATGCTCGAATAGCTCATGTATCAACTAGGGCTGTCCTTATCTTCCATGTTAGGCGGGTTATTCTCAAGAGGAGTGGACTCCGCTCCTCACTCACGAGAAAATGGCTGGTCACCGGGATGCCCAGTCCCATGCTTTAAGCAAATCAAATCAAAATAATTGCAAACAAAACTCCCCGGGGACTGTTGTTAGTTGGAGGCACTCGTTGTTCCGAGCAAGCCATGGATTGATGCTTGTTGGTGGAGGGGGAGTATAAACTTGTAACATCCCAAATTTTCAATTTGGAATGTTATACATTAGATCATCATTGCATAGCATATTTCATTGCATTTTGGCAAATCCTCGAAAATCCTAAGCAACTCAAGGACCCTCGGAGAGAGTTGGGGATTTTTCCCGGTTTTCATATTTGATTTTTATCAAATAATAAAACGAGGATTTTTTTGGTTTTAATTATTTTTCTCTCCAAAAAATATTTCATATTAAATTAAATGAGAGGAGAAAATATGTATTCTCCAAAAGAATTGAAATATTGGAGGAAATAAATACTAAAATCAAATATTGGATTTTATTCGGATTTTATTTGCAATTTTAAATGCATTAGAAAAAAATTGCATGTTTTCAAAACTGCATTTTTGGGCCAAGAAAAATGTTCATCTTGTTTTAATTATTTTAATTAGACGGCGAAAATTTGTTTTAGCATTTTTGGATTTTTATTTATTTTTCTATGATTTTTTTAGATTCGGCGATATTATTAAAAAAACGCCGAGCGCGCCGACTGGGCCGAAGCCCAGCCGACGGCCCAGCTGCCCCGCGCCCGTCTCCCTCTCGGGCACGACAGCGCCGCCGCCGCCCGAGTCCCGCTCGAGCACGGCCGCCGCCCGCCGCCTTGCCCCCTCCTCCACGGCACCCCCCTCCTTTTATACCCAGCCCCGCCGCCCTCTCCTCACCCCGTCCCCGCCCCGATCCGAAGCCGCCGCCGCCCGAGGAGACGCCGCCGCCAGAGCCCGCCGCCGCCGCCCGAGGAGCTCGCCGCCCCGACGCCGTACGCCGCCGCCCTCGTCGCCCTTCGACGCCCGCAGCCCCGCCGCCCCTCGCCGCCCTCGCCCGACCGCCGGAGCCCCGTCCCGAGCCTCGCCGGAGGTTAGGCGGAGCCGCCGCCGTTCGCCGTCCGGTTTAAAAAAAAACCCACCCCGGTTTATTTTTTTCGAAACCCTAGTTTTTTATATAGATCGGTTTATTTCTTTTCGGTTTATTTAATTAGTGAACGTTCACCGACCCGTTCGTTTTAACGAACGTGTTCGTCGGTTAGACGCTGTTAACGAACGTCCGTTCGTTTAACTGTTCGTCAGTTTTCTTTTTCGTCGGATTTTCCACGATTATTCCAGATCGCGATTTCTGATCAGATTTTGGTTATCGTTTATCTTTTCGCTCGTTTATCGAAATCAGGCGATTCAAGCGCCTAGAGTTTCGTCTCAAAGTTCTCTTTCCGTTTAACCCACTCAAACAATTTTTGCTACTGCAAAATTTGACCTAGATCCAGATTAGTAAACGAAGCTTGTTTCTTTCGCCATTTGACTTTCGTTGCTTCGTTCGATTTGATTCTTTTTGCAAACCAGAGTTTTTAAGTTGAAATTTTGGTTAGATCATTATTTGAGTTTTACCTGTGCATTTGATGAGTGCTTATTGTGTGCTTGTTTGTTTGCGATAGAGTACCCGGAGTGCGCCGCTTGCTACTTCGAATCGCTAAGTTTCACGGATTATCAGCAAGGCAAGTAACACGTTGATCATACTTCTTTTACTACCCAGTTTTATTGCATTAGACCAACCCTCAAACATTGCATGGTTAGGATCTAATTAAATTGTGGGTATTGGGATGTAGTTGAGGTAGTACCTATTACCTGTTTATTATCAAACCCTTGGGAGTTACTTCTACGTTTGCTTACATCGCTATGCTATGCTAGTAGACGTGGATTGGGTTTGAGAGATATTCACGACAGATGTGAGATTGTTAATTAATGGTTTACTTAAGGTGGCAACTAAAACTCACATCTGGGTGGATTGAGGCACCTGGAGAACCCAGTGTTGCCTGTTTTTCTAAGGACCGCCACCCAGGCTCAAAGGGATCATAAGATTATTCATGCTAGAAACTTCCGTGTGCAGCCACAAGCTATTATGGGCTCTAGCATAGTTGAGTAGGTTACATGATCTCTTGAAGAGGTGGGCTAGCAGATGTAGGGGAAAGTAGGTGTAACTGTCCACCCGGAGTAAAGAGTTATTGTTTCTGAAAGACTGTGTCTCGGTCATCCGTTTCTCAAACATCATGTAGTGCGAGAATCAAGCGGAGGCGATCGAGTCTTGTGGGGAAAAGTGCACAAACCTCTGCAGAGTGTACAAACTAATCATGGTTAGCCGTGTCCCCGGTTATGGACATCTTGAGTATCTAGTACTTGGATTATCATGTGAATCTCATCACCATGTTACTTTAATTAATATTGTTGGGTTAATGATGATACTTAATTGGGATTGAGATGCTGTCAACCATCTCAATGTTTAACAACCACCATGATAGTTAAATAAAATTTATTCCTTTGCAGTAGGGAAAAATTGGCTTTTCGCAAAACTGTAACCATAGAGCCTTCTACCAGCCATATATGCATGTAGTATAGCATTATTATGTTCATTACTCTCTATGTGTTACATTGCCAGCATATTCCATGTGCTGACCCGTTTTCGGGCTGCAACGTTTTATGTTGCAGACTTTTCAGACGACGAGTAAGGTGCCTTAGGTCGTGGTCTTATACTCAGTGATGCCGTTGGAGTTGATGGACTCACTTATCTTCCAAGTCTTCCGCTGTTATCGTATTAGATGGCCTTAAGCCATATTTATCATACTTATTTCTCTTTTGAGATACTCGATGTAATAAGTGTGTGATTGCTACTCTGTTATAAATCCTCCATTTGTACTGTGCGTGTCAGCATTACTGATCCAGGGATGACACTGATGCACAGCAGCACAGACTGTTTGAGGTCTGGTCGCTACAAAGGTGGTATCAGAGCACACGCTGACTGTAGGACACGACCACTAAGCTTAAACCCTAGAACACTACTCTCTTCTCATTTCTGACTCCTCTCCACTTTCTACTCTTTTAGGAATGGCGGATGCAAGGAACAAGTTCATGCAACCGGATGAAGATACACCTTTTGGACGACACTTGAAGGAAGTCACTAAGTACCTAAACATCGGAATACCAAGCTTCACCGGGACCCACAACGCCACACTACCAGAAGAGGAGCGCTGGAAGATTCAAGTTCAAATTCCTGGAAGGACGTTTACGCCAGTCACTGAGCCTATAGAGTTTTCCTTTGATGCACCAACCTGGAGTTTAGGGAAGAGCATGGCAGCCCACATCTCTATGGGACGCATTGGAGAAGTCTACCGCAGGGAGCTTAAGGATACTATCTATCAGATTTGTGGACGCCGAGATGAGCAATGGGAGATGATCAGCACCAAGAAGGATGGATCAATTGCAGCTTTCATCCAGGAGCAAAACCAACACATTCGTCGCCAGGAGAACCGGATGTGCTCAGACATGATATATCTGAAGAAGGCATTGACCAAGATCACGGAGTTGGAGGAAGAACTCAAGTCTACGCGCGATGGATATGAGGAGGAGATCGCCACGTTGTTGAGGAAGAACGGTGAACTAATACAGAAGATCGAAGTATTCATGGGAGACCCATCACCTGGAGGACAAGACGACGATTCTACTTGCCCGGATAACTACATCATCATCGACGACACCGACTCGGACCCCAGTGAAGATGACTTTGTTGATGAAGCTGGAGCAGATATCATGGAGTCTTCGACCGATCAAAATTTCTAGTAGACCACCAAAAATCAGTAGTAGTATTCCCCCATGTATATAGTATAGTCCGAGCACTTTTGTAACGATAGATAGATCGATTGTATGCCTTGTTTTATTTGATTGAGTGATATTGATTGTGTTTTGTCTCATGAGCATATGGGTAGTGTTTTCCCTCTAGACCTCATTCTATTCTAAATTCTCATCTTTTCTAAACCTATCAGATGCCTCCGAGACGCGACACCGGATTTGTTTTCCCACCGGAGATCACTCAGTTGATTCAGCAGCAGAATGCCCTGATGCAAGTGTTAGTACAGAACCAAGGCAACAACAACAACAACCCACCACCACCACCTGTTGATCACTTAGCCCGTTTCTTGAGGCTAAATCCGCCGGTGTTTTCCAGCAGCACCGAGCCGATTGTTGCAGATGATTGGCTCCGCAAAGTTGGAAGGGAGTTGACCACTGCAGGATGCACGGATGCGGAGAAAGTGCGTTTTGCCGCACATCAGCTTGATGGACCCGCAGCATCATGGTGGGAGAATTACACAGCCACCCACCCTATTGACACTGTCACATGGGACCAGTTTCAGCAAGCTTTCCGTACTGCCCATGTTTCAGCAGGAGCTATGGCTATGAAGAAGCGTGAGTTTCGCAACCTACGCCAGGGAGGACGCACCGTAGGCCAGTATGTGGAGGACTTTAGTAAGTTAGCACGTTATGCTCCCGATGACGTTGCTACAGATGCAGCCAAGCAGGAGAAGTTTCTCGAAGGACTGAATGATGAGCTGAGCATGCAGTTGATGGTAGCAACCTTCAACAACTACCAGGAGTTGGTAGATAGAGCTCTCATGATTGAAGGGAAGCAACAGCAGATTGAAAACCGTAAGAGGAAGTATGGACAAGGGAAGTACAATTCTGGAGCTCAGCAGAAGCCACGTTTTACCCCGAAATCGGGAGGACAGTTTCAACATACCCATGGAGGAGGTAGTTCGCACAACCATAATGGACCCAAGAATGGTAATGGGAATGGAGGAAGCAACGGGCAGAACCGTAATAACCCATCTACCCCAGCCAAGAGGGATCTGAGCCACATTACTTGTTTCAAGTGCCAGAAGACTGGACATTATGCCACTGAATGCCCGGAAGCCCAGAATGGAAATGGCAATGGAAGCTCTGGGAAGAAGCCTAACCCGTTCAATAAAGGACAAGTGAACCACGTTTACGTGGAGGAGGTTGAAGCACAGCCTGATGCAGTAATAGGTAAGTTTTTGGTTAAGTCATTTACTGCAATCGTTCTTTTTGATACTGGTGCATCGCATTCATACATATCAAGGGGATTTGTGGATAAGTATAAATTGCCCACCAAAGTTCTTAGAACACCTATGTTAGTAACCTCGCCAGGGATGTTTTCAGATGCCATTGGCCATAGGTAGGCATGTTTTCCCCTCAGACCTAATAGTTTTGGAGTCGCAAGGTTTGGATGTGATTTTGGGAATGGATTGGCTCTCGATGTATGGAGGAAACATCGATTGCGCCAGTAAGACGATTTTGCTTACCACCCCAGAAGGAAGAAGGATTAAGTATGTATCCCGGCATATGCCGAAGAGGACTCAGGTGAATTCCTTATCAGGAGTTGTACAGGAGGAAGTACCAGTGGTGAAAGATTACCCGGATGTATTTCCAGAAGAGTTGCCAGGCATGCCACCAGATAGAGACATTGAGTTCTTGATTGAACTTTTGCCAGGCACAGGGCCAATATCTAAGAGACCGTACAGGATGCCCGCAAAAGATTTGGAGGAGATTAAGAAGCAGATTAAGGAGTTACTGGATAAAGGCTATATTCGCCCAAGTTCGTCACCTTGGGGATCACCAGTACTTCTAGTGGAGAAGAAAGATGGATCGTTGAGGATGGTCGTTGATTATCGTGGATTGAATGAAGTGACCATCAAGAACAAGTACCCACTGCCAATGATCAATGATCTGTTTGACCGATTACAAGGAGCTAAGGTATTTTCCAAGATCGATCTACGATCAGGATACCATCAGTTAAAGATTCGAGAGCAGGATATACCTAAGACGGCTTTTACCACCAGGTATGGGCTGTATGAGTATACCGTTATGTCATTTGGTCTGACTAACGCACCTGCCTATTTCATGAACCTGATGAACAAAGTGTTTATGGAGTTTTTGGATAAGTTCGTCGTGGTGTTCATTGATGACATTTTGGTCTACTCAAAGAACGAAGAGGAGCATAAGGAGCATTTGCGTTTGGTACTTGAGAAGCTCAGAGAACACCAGTTATACGCCAAGTTCAGCAAATGTGAGTTTTGGCTGAAGGAAGTTGGATTCCTCGGACATGTTATATCCGGAGAAGGAATAGCCGTAGACCCCGCCAAAGTTGACACAGTAACAAACTGGGAATCACCCACGTCAGTTGGAGAAATCCGGAGTTTTCTTGGACTTGCAGGATACTACCGGAGGTTCATTGAGAATTTCTCGAGAATTGCTAAGCCCATGACAGAGCTGTTAAAGAAGGACATCAAATTCAATTGGACTGAGGAATGTGAAGCTAGTTTCCAAGAGTTGAAGAAACGTTTGGTTACATCACCAGTGTTGATTCTGCCAGATCAGCGCAAGGAATACGAAGTATATTGCGACGCTTCACGTCGAGGACTTGGAGCAGTGCTAATGCAGGAGGGAAGAGTTGTTTCATATGCTTCACGACAACTTAAACCCCATGAGAAGAATTATGCCACGCATGATTTGGAGTTAGCAGCCGTAGTGCATGCGTTGAAGACATGGAGACATTTTCTCATCGGAAACCATTGTGAGGTGTACACGGATCACAAGAGTTTGAAGTACATTTTCACGCAGAAGGAGTTAAATCTCAGGCAAAGGAGATGGTTGGAGCTCATTAAGGATTATGATATGAGATTGCATTATCACCCAGGGAAGGCTAACGTAGTAGCTGATGCGTTGAGCCGCAAGAGCCATGTTAACACCCTCATGACCGGAGAATTACCGAAATTATTAGCCGAGGATCTTCGCGAGCTATGTTTGGAGATAGTTCCAAGAGGCTATTTAGCAACGTTGGAGATTCAGTCTACCTTGATGGAAAAGATCAGAGAAGCTCAGAAGACAGACAAGGAGATTGACGAGATAAAGGAAAGGATGAGCAAAGGTAAAGCCAAGGGATTTCGTGAGGATGAGCACGATACCTTATGGTTTGAGGACCGCGTTTATGTGCCCAATGATCCGGAGATCAGGAAGTTGATCTTGCAAGAGGCCCATGATTCACCGTATTCGATTCACCCAGGAAATACCAAGATGTATTTGGATTTGAAGGATACTTTCTGGTGGACCGGAATGAAGAAGGATATTGCGGAGTATGTAGCAGTTTGTGATGTATGTCAGAGAGTGAAGGCAGAGCATCAGAAGCCAGCAGGATTGCTACAGCCATTGCCGATACCCGAATGGAAGTGGGATAAACTAGGCATGGATTTTATCACGGGATTGCCCAGGACTCGTTCAGGCTATGACTCAATATGGGTTGTAGTCGATCGTTTGACGAAAGTAGCTCATTTCATCCCAGTGAAGACCACTTACACCAGTGCTAAGTTGGCAAAGATATACATGACCAGAATCGTATGTTTGCATGGAGTTCCGAGGACCATTGTATCAGACAGAGGAACCCAGTTTACCTCGAAGTTTTGGAATCAGTTACATGAAACTTTGGGAACCAGGCTAGAATTCAGTACAGCTTTTCACCCACAGACAGATGGACAGACCGAGAGAGTCAATCAGATTTTGGAAGATATGCTGAGAGCTTGTGCGCTAGATTATGGATCTAGTTGGGACGACAATTTGCCATATGCAGAATTTTCTTACAACAACAGCTATCAAACCAGTTTGAAGATGGCCCCTTTCGAAGCCTTGTACGGAAGGAGGTGTAGAACACCATTGTTATGGGACGAAGTTGGAGACCGCCAGTTGTTTGGACCAGATTTGATTAAGGAATCAGAACAGAAAGTGAAGTTGATTCGCGATAGGCTCAAGGTAGCCCAGTCCAGGCAGAAGAGTTATGCGGATTCTAAACGTAAGGAGACAGTTCACGAAGTCGGAGACAGAGTTTATCTTCGAGTATCACCACTTCGAGGAGTGAAGCGCTTTGGAGTTAAAGGAAAGTTAGCGCCCCGTTTTATCGGACCATACAGAGTTTTGGAGCGTATGGGAGAAGTTGCTTACAAGCTGGAATTGCCTGAAGGATTGTCAGGAGTTCATGATGTATTTCACGTTTCCCAGTTAAAGAAGTGCCACGCAGAGATGGCTGAGATACCACTGAGAGATACAGTGCCCCTGGAAGCGATTCAGTTGGAAAGTGATTTGACCTATGAGGAGAAACCAGTTAAGATTCTTGAGTATGCCAGCCGAGTCACCCGCAGCAAGGTTATCAAGTTCTGCAAAGTTCAGTGGAGTCACCACACTGAAGATGAAGCCACCTGGGAGCGAGAGGAAGATCTACGGGAGAACCACTCTCACCTATTTTGTAGCCAACCCGAATCTCGAGGGCGAGATTCATCTTAAGGGGGTAGGTTTGTAACATCCCAAATTTTCAATTTGGAATGTTATACATTAGATCATCATTGCATAGCATATTTTATTGCATTTTGGCAAATCCTCGAAAATCCTAAGCAACTCAAGGACCCTCGGAGAGAGTTGGGGATTTTTCCCGGTTTTCATATTTGATTTTTATCAAATAATAAAACGAGGATTTTTTGGTTTTAATTATTTTTCTCTACGAAAAATATTTCATATTAAATTAAATGAGAGGAGAAAATATGACTTCTCCAAAATAATTGAAATATTGGAGGAAATAAATATTAAAAGCAAATATTGAATTTTATTCGGATTTTATTTGCAATTTTAAATGCATTAGAAAAAAATTGCACGTTTTCAAAACTGCATTTTTGGGCCAAGAAAAATGTTCATCTTGTTCTAATTATTTTAATTAGACGGTGAAAATTTGTTTTAGCATTTTTGAATTTTTATTTATTTTTCTATGCTTTTTATTAGATTCGGCGATATTATTATAAAAAAAAGCCGAGCGCGCCGACTGGGCCGAAGCCCAGCCGACGGCCCAGCTGCCCCGCGCCCGTCTCCCTCTCGGGCACGACAGCGCCGCCGCCGCCCGAGTCCCGCTCGAGCACGGCCGCCGCCCGCCGCCTTGCCCCCTCCTCCACGGCACCCCCCTCCTTTTATACCCCAGCCCCGCCACCCTCTCCTCACCCCGTCCCCGCCCCGATCCGAAGCCGCCGCCGCCCGAGGAGACGCCGCCGCCGCCGCCCGAGGAGCTCGCCGCCCCGACGCCGTACGCCGCCGCCCTCGTCGCCCTTCGACGCCCGCAGCCCCGCCGCCCCTCACCTTCCTCGCCCGACCCGCCGGAGCCCTGTCCCAAGCCTCGCCGGAGGTTAGCCGGAGCCGCCGCTGTCCGCCGTCCGTTTTTTTTAAAACCACCAGGGTTTATTTTTTTAGAAACCCTATTTTTTTATATAGATCGGTTTATTCAATTAGTGAACGTTCACCGACCCGTTCGTTTTAACGAACGTGTTCGTCGGTTAGACGCTGTTAACGAACGTCCGTTCGTTTAACTGTTCGTCAGTTTTCTTTTTCGTCGGATTTTCCGCGATTATTCCAGATCGCGATTTCTGATCAGATTTTCGTTTTCGTTTATCTTTTCGCTCGTTTATCGGAATCAGGCGATTCAAGCGCCGAGAGTTTCGTCTCCAAATTCTCTTTCCGTTTAATCCACTCAAACAAGTTTTTGCTACTGCAAAATTTGACCTAGATCCAGATTAGTAAACGAAGCTTGTTTCTTTCGCCGTTTGATTTTCGTTGCTTCGTTTGATTTGATTCTTTTTGCAAACCGGAGTTCTTAAGTTGAACTTTCTGGTTAGATCGTTATTTGGGTTTTACCTGTGCATTTGATGAGTGCTTATTGTATGCTTGTTTGTTTGTTTGTTTGCGATAGAGTACCCGGAGTGCGCCGCTTGCTACTTCGAATCGCTAAGTTTCACGGATCATCAGCAAGGCAAGTAACACGTTGATCATACCTCTTTTACTACCCAGTTTTATTGCATTAGACCAACCCTCAAACATTGCATGGTTAGGATCTAATTAAATTGTGGGTATTGGGATGTAGTTGAGGTAGTACCTATTACCTGTTTATTATCAAACCCTTGGGAGTTACTTCTACGTTTGCTTATATCGCTATGCTATGCTAGTAGACGTGGATTGGGTTTGAGAGATATTCACGACAGATGTGAGATTGTTAATTAATGGTTTACTTAAGGTGGCAACTAAAACTCACATCTGGGTGGATTGAGGCACCTGGAGAACCCAGTGTTGCCTGTTTTTCTAAGGACCGCCACCCAGGCTCAAAGGGATCATAAGATTATTCATGCTAGAAACTTCCGTGTGCAGCCACAAGCTATTATGGGCTCTAGCATAGTTGAGTAGGTTACATGATCTCTTGAAGAGGTGGGCTAGCAGATGTAGGGGAAAGTAGGTGTAACTGTCCACCCGGAGTAAAGAGTTATTGTTTCTGAAAGACTGTGTCTCGGTCATCCGTTTCTCAAACATCATGTAGTGCGAGAATCAAGCGGAGGCGATCGAGTCTTGTGGGGAAAAGTGCACAAACCTCTGCAGAGTGTACAAACTAATCATGGTTAGCCGTGTCCCCGGTTATGGACATCTTGAGTATCTAGTACTTGGATTATCATGTGAATCTCATCACCATGTTACTTTAATTAATATTGTTGGGTTAATGATGATACTTAATTGGGATTGAGATGCTGTCAACCATCTCAATGTTTAACAACCACCATGATAGTTAAATAAAATTTATTCCTTTGCAGTAGGGAAAAATTGGCTTTTCGCAAAACTGTAACCATAGAGCCTTCTACCAGCCATATATGCATGTAGTATAGCATTATTATGTTCATTACTCTCTATGTGTTACATTGCCAGCATATTCCATGTGCTGACCCGTTTTCGGGCTGCAACGTTTTATGTTGCAGACTTTTCAGACGACGAGTAAGGTGCCTTAGGTCGTGGTCTTATACTCAGTGATGCCGTTGGAGTTGATGGACTCACTTATCTTCCAAGTCCTCCGCTGTTATCGTATTAGATGGCCTTAAGCCATATTTATCATACTTATTTCTCTTTTGAGATACTCGATGTAATAAGTGTGTGATTGCTACTCTGTTATAAATCCTCCATTTGTACTGTGCGTGTGAGCATTACTGATCCAGGGATGACACTGATGCACAGCAGCATAGACTGTTTGAGGTCTGGTCGCTACAAAACTTTACCATTCTGTTTGGGAACCGCCTATAATGTGTGTAGCATGGAAGATATCGCCATCTCTTGGTTGTTATGTTGACAATGAAAGTATGCCGCTCAAAATAGTATTTATCTCTATTTCAAAATCGAGCTCTGGCACCTCTACAAATCCCTACTTCCCTCTGCGAAGGGCCTATCTATTTACTTTTATGTTGAGTCATCACCCTCTTATTAAAAAAGCACCAGCTGGAGAGCACCACTGTCATTTACATCCATTACTATTAATTTATATTGGGTATGATTGGATCTCTTTTACCATGAATTACAATGTTTAGTCAATCCTTGATCTGTAAAGGTGCTCTGCATTTATGTTTTGCGGTCTCAGAAAGGGCTAGCGAGATACCATCTTGGTATATCATATCATGATTGTTTTGAGAAAGTGTTCTCATCTGATATTTAGTATTATTGCTCGCTAGTTGATTATGCTATTGATATGAGTAAACATGAGACCTAAGTGTTATTGTGAATAAGGTTAGTTCATAATCTTTGCTGAAAACTTGAATGCTGGCTTTACATATTTACAACAACAAGAGCAAACAAAGTTTGTAAAAGTTTTTCTTTATCACTTTCAGTTTATCAACTGAATTGCTTGAGGACAAGCAAAGGTTTAAGCTTGGGGGAGTTGATACGTCTCCGTCGTATCTACTTTTCCAAACACTTTTGCCCTTGTTTTGGACTCTAACTTGCATGATTTGATTGGAATTAACCCGGACTGACGCTGTTTTCAGCAGAATTGCATGGTGTTATTTATGTGCAGAAACAAAAGTTCTCGGAATGACCTGAAACTTCACGGAGCTTATTTTTGGAAAATATTAAAAATATTGGCGAAAGAATCAAGGTCAGGGGGCCCACACCCTGGGTACGAGGGTGGGGGGTGCGCCTGCCCCCTGGGTGCGCCCCTACCTCGTGGGCCCCCTGGAGCTCCACCGACCTCAACTCCAACTCCATATATTCGTGTTCGGCGAGAAAAAAAATAGAGAGAAAGATTCATCGCGTTTTACGATACGGAGCCGCCGCCAAGCCCTAAAATCTCTCGGGAGGGCTGATCTGGAGTCCGTTCGGGGCTCCGGAGAGGGGAATCCGTCGCTGTCGTCATCATCAACCATCCTCCATCACCAATTTCATGATGCTCACCGCCGTGCGTGAGTAATTTCATCATAGGCTTGCTGGACGGTGATGGGTTGGATGAGATTTATCATGTAATCGAGTTAGTTTTGTTAGGGTTTGATCCCTAGTATCCACTATGTTCTGAGATTGATGTTGCTATGACTTTGCTATGCTTAATGCTTGTCACTATGGCCCGAGTGTCATGATTTCAGATCTGAACCTATTATGATTCAATGAATATATGTGAGTTCTTGATCGTATCTTGCAAGTCTATAGTCACCAACTATGTGTGATGATCCGGCAACCCCGAAGTGACAATAATCGAGACCACTACCGGTGATGACCGTAGTTTGAGGAGTTCATGTATTCACAATGTGTTAATGCTTTGGTCCGGTACTCTATTAAAAGGAGGCCTTAATATCCCTTAGTTTCGGCTAGGACCCCTCTGCCACGGGAGGGTAGGACAAAAGATGTCATGCAAGTTCTTTTCCATAAGCACGTATGACTATATTCAGAATACATGCCTACATTACATTGATGAATTGGAGCTAGTTCTGTGTCACCCTATGTTATGACTTGTTACATGATGAACCGCATCCGGCATAATTCTCCATCACCGATCCAATGCCTACGAGCTTTTCACATATTGTTCCTCACTTATTTACTTTTCCGTTGCTACTGTTACTATCACTACAAAACCCAAAAATATTACTTTTGCTACCGTTACCGTTACTTCCATACTACTTTGCTACTAAATACTTTGCTGCAGATACTAAGTTATCCAGGTGTGGTTGAATTGACAACTCAACTGCTAATACTTGAGAATATTCTTTGGCTCCCCTTGTGTCGAATCAATAAATTTGGGTTGAATACTCTACCCTCGAAAACTGTTGCGATCCCCTATACTTGTGGGTTATCAGCGAGCAGCGGGCCGGTCGCCGACAGAACCCGAGACGCGGCCCGCGAGCACTGGCATCGCTCTGGCAGTCAGAGCCTGGCGATCGGCGTTGTTCGTGCGCCAGACGACGGGCCGCACACCGCCAAATCCAAAGATGGGCTAGGCCCCCCGCAGGCGGCGCGAGGCCCTCCAGGGGTGTCGCTGTGCCACCTACGGGCGGCGCATCAACCTCCAAGACACCTACGCCGGCGCCCACAGCGCGCTGTTCCCAGGGTGTGCGCGGCGAGCAGCGCCACCACGCTGGAGACCCCGGACGCCGCCGTGGGTAGAGTTCTGTGCATCATCTGCGAGACGAAGGAGGCCGGCAAGCCCGCCGAAGTGCTGGCGAAAATGGCACGCAGCCGCTGGGCCGTGGTAGAGATCCTTCTAACATGGTTAGAAGTCGAAGTGCGCCACGGTCCACGCAGATCTCGCCGCGACCCACGCCAGCAGAAGCTTTGGCGTGCGCGCAGCTACTACTCGACTTCCCTCCTTCTGCGGAAAAGCTCGATGAGTGGAGGGCCACCATCCGGAGCCTTGTCGGTGTCGCCAACCAAGACGAGCCACGGCCAATGGGGCCCTCAGGCCGGTGCTCCGTCGAACCATCGCATGCCAGCGGTGGAGGGGCCGGAGGTGCTGCGGCCACAGTGCACTCTCCTCCTCCACGCCAGCCACCGCGAGTGTCGACCCGTCGTGATGACGCTTGTGATAACATTTCCATAGCGTCGTCCGACCCACGGACCCACCGCGACCAGCGCCAAGTTCTTCGGGAGAGAGTCCATGAAGACGCTCGAACCACCATCGAGCGCCGGCGCGATACACGCCACTAGTCAGATAGGCGGGCGGGGCCCGCTATGGACCACCCAACACCGGGAGGCTCCGGCGGCCTACCTTACGAGGTGGGTTGCCCGGCCTTTACCCGTGAGCTGCGGCAGTTCCAGTGGTCGTCCCACCGTACGTTCAAGCCCGATGTCGGCGAGAAGTACAATGACAAGACCCACCCATCGGAGTTCCTCAGCATTTACACCATCGCGATGCAAGCCACTAGAGCTCGCGAGGACAAGGTGCTTGCCAATTACTTCCCGTTGGCCCTGAAACCCAATGTCATGTCTTAGTTGATGCACTTGCCGGCGGATTCCATTTCTTCTTGGTCGGATCTATGTCATGATTTCGTTGGTGCCTTCACCGGAGGCCACCAGGCTCATGGCCAGGCGAGTGATTTGCATATCATTCCCCAGAAGGAAGGTGAAAACCTGCTCAAGTACATATAGAGGTTCAGCCGGGTGCAATACAACATCCCAGATGTTCATCCTGCTACCATGATCAGCGTGTTCCATCAGAATGTGCGCAACCGCAAGATGCGTGAAGAGCTGGCGATGAACAAGGTCAAGGATGTGGCCGAACTCTATGTTCTGGCCGATAGATGCCCTCGGGCTGAAGAGGGGAGGAAGTACCCCGGCGAGGACGCTGTCATGGAAACCGACACTACCGACGAAGACACCACCGCCCCGATGAAGAAGGGTCGGCGTCGCAACAGGAAACGCAAGGGCAAGGTCGTGCTTGCCGTCGAGGGATCCGACGACACCGGCGCTGCCAAGAAGGCCAAGGCAGACGACCCCGGCAAGGAGATTGCCGGGTGCGCCGCTTGCCGGGCCTTGGCGGTTGCCGACAAGCCAGGAGGCTCCGACAAGCAATACTGCAAGATCCACCGCACCAAGGGCCACGACCTCCAGAACTGCCGACAAGTCGAGCTGCTTGCTGAGAAGCAAAAGGCCGAGTATGAGAGGCTGGACAAGGAGAAGCATCAGGATGGTGCCGAAGGATCCGGTAAGAAGCGTGGCGGCCAAGGAGGCCGCCGCGGCAAGGATAACTAACAAGAGAGGCCCGCTCGGGGCCGCGACAAGAAGCAGGAAGACGACGATCATGACGAGGACGACGAGTCCGGCGAGCAAGAGTTTCAGAAGGCTACGGAGGCCATGTGCGTCGATGGTGGCGCCTCGCTGCACACTTCTCACCGCGAGCTCAAGTAGTGGGCGCGTGAGATCACAGCAGCGGAACCATCGTTCGACGCTCAGAAGCCACTGAAGTGGTCCAGCACGCCCATCATTTTGGACGCCGAGGATCACCCTGATCGCACAACTGCGGTCGGGTATTTGCCATTGTTGGTTTCACCAACGATACGCAACCTCAAGGTGAACAAGATGCTGGTTGACGGCAGGGCCGGTCTGAACTTAATCTCACCCGTTGTGATCAAAAGGCTGCAAATTCCTGATGGAGACCTCGAGGAGACGGGCATGTTTCAAGGGGTCAAACCGGGAAGGAGCCAGCCGAAGGGGAAGGTCACGTTGCCTGTGACATTTGGAGGCGAGTTGAACTACAGGACGGAGAGGATTGTCTTCGATGTAGCCAAGATCCCTTTGCCCTACAATGGGATCCTCGGCCGCCCGGCACTAGCCAAGTTTATGGCGGCGGCGCATTACGCCTACAACACACTGAACATGCCTGGGCCGATGACCGTCATCACCGTTCCCTGCGACAAGAAGGATGCGTTGATCTGCGCCGACCTACTCTACCGGGAAGCAGTTGCAGCAGCTGCCGCAAAGGCACTTGCTCCTGCCACTCAAGCCCCGGGAGGAAGGACTGGAGCTGTTGGCAGAGATAGGGGGGCCAGCCCCGCGATGACACTATTCATGAAGAAGGGATAGAAGGTACTGCCTGAGGGCTCCGCCTCGTCGGAGCCAGCCTGGAGTGTGGTCTCCCCCCCCCCCCCCGCGCGTTGGTACCTTCCGCCGTCATCCGGAGCATGGCGGCGAGATTCTTCTCCGAGACGCTCGGCGTGCTCAAGGCCGGCTCGTAACAGGAAGGCGAGTTCGCGGCCTTCTTCTTGTCGGACGCCATTGGCTGCGGGCTCGAAGAAGGGTCCGTGTGGATCTGGAGTCTCTCGGGGCAAGGAGAAAGGGGATCTGGAGCCAGGCGAAGGAAGGCAATGAAGGCTCTGCAACGCGCACCAGCCTTTTGTTAGGTAAGGACGGTTGCTGAGGCAGCGTGGGGAAGCGCAAACGCCCACGTCCCGTCAGTCGCCACGCGTCAATCAAGGCCACAGGCTATTGTCTAAGTGAGATGAGGTAAAAATTGCCCTTTCTCTGCGTTGCACTCGGTCACACCAGTCTGTCACTCTCGGTCAAACCGAACCATTTCGGTGTAACCGAAAAACACAACTCGGTGTCACCGATTTCACTGCAGAGAAGACAATTTGCCACTTGCACCCTGCACTTTTGTTCCAGCTCCAATCAATGATTCTTGTCCTCTACCAGCATCATATTCTATATGCTGCTTTGCTCTATGACTCAAGGACCAAACCTATTTTAACTCACACTCCAGAAGATCCCTTCTTGGAAATTGATGTCAAAGGGGAAGAGAGAGATCACATCAAAGCTTAATCACTTCAAAAGGGGAGAGAGTACTTCAACAGGGAGAGAGATAATCACATCAAAGGCCCTAGATGCTTGGTGTTCAAGAGGAGAGAAGACACATGTCTTTAAGAGGGGAAAGACATGTTAGTCTGTGTCATGTTTCTGTGATCTAATCTACTTTTGCTCTGATTTTGTTTCCCTATTTTCTCCCATTATCCAATATAAGATTCAGGGGGAGAAAGACTGCTAGGGAAGGAAATCTTTAAATTTATTGCACATCTTTTACCTTTGGAGACATGTCTATATCCAACAGAGTACCTAGTACTCACTCTCTACATGTCATCCCAATCTTGGTACTCTTGTGGTTCTTTTATTTGCTCAGTCTAGTAGATATATCTGTGTTATCTAACCTTGTTTACTTAGGTTCATCTCTTCCTAAGCCAGCTTAAGACCACAAGGTAATTCTATGAATTACACTCATGTGCATGATGATTTCTTGCTTATGTACATATTGTTTGCAAGAAGGAATCATGAACATGAAGTTACAACTTCATATATTCACATCATTTGCTCTGATGCATATAGCCAAGATACATGTAACTCATTGCTTGCTCTGTCATGTTTATGTATTGACATGCTTTTACATTTCTATTTACATGAGTGCATCATGTAGGGGGAGCCTATGCATGTTACATGTCTTTCCAAAGCTTTACTTGTTCTCTATATCTTTATCTAAAGCTTTGATGTATGTTGTCATCAATTACCAAAAAGGGGGAGATTGAAAGCACAAGTGCTCCCTGGGTGGTTTTCGTAATTAATGTCAACATATCTCTTGTTGGAATAATGTTTCAGACAAGTTCAACAGATGGAGTGGCATGGACAAGAGGATGTGGAACCCCTTCAAGGTGCTAAGGACAAAGGATTGGCTCAAGCTCAAAATCTCAAGACTCTACATTTTACTTTTAGTGATCCAAGATCACATTGAGTCCATAGGAAAGCCAATACTATTAAAAGGGGATGAGGTGTTGCTTAATGGCTTGCTTGCTCAAAGTGCTTAGTGATATGCTCCAAATCCCTCAACCACTTTCTCATATCCACATTTGTCCCAAACCAAAAGTCAAACTCGGCCCCACCGATTTGATCTATCCGGCGCCACCGAGTTCATTTGACATAGCCACTGCCACAAACCCTAATCAATTCGGTCTCATCGATGGGATCCCGGTCTCACCGAGATGGGCTTGCAAACTCTCTGGTTCCTATTGCAATAAGATCGGTCTTACCGAGATTTGTAATCGGTCTCACCGAGTTTGCTTGACCAACTCTCTGGTTAGCTTATTACCAAAATCGGTCCCATCGAGTTTGTGTAATTGGTCAAACCGAGATGAGGTTTTACCCTAACCCTAGCACATCGGTCCCACCGAGTTGATCATATCGGTCCCACCAAATATCCTAATGTTCACATTTTGAACTAAATTGGTCTGACCGAGTTTCATTATTCGGTCCCACCGAGTTTGGTGATTTGTGTGTAACAGTTAGATTTTGTGTGGAGGCTATATATACCTCTCCACCCACTCTTCATTCATGAGGAGAGCCATCAGAACGTGCCTACACTTCCAGCATACATTTTCTGAGAGAGAACCACCTACTCATGTGTTGAGGTAAAGATATTCCATTCCAACCACATAAATCTTGATCTCTAGCCTTCTCCAACTTGCTTTCCACTCAAATCATCTTTCCACCAAATCCAAATCTGTGAGAGAGAGTTGAGTGTTGGGGAGACTATGATTTCAAGCACAAGAGCAAGGAGTTCATCATCAACACACCATCTATTACCTTTTGGAGAGTGGTGTCTCCTAGATTGGTTAGGTGTCACTTGGGAGCCTCCATCAAGATTGTGGAGTTGAACCAAGGAGTTTGTACGGGCAAGGAGATCGCCTACTTCGTGAAGATCTACCCTAGTGAGGCAAGTCCTTCGTGGGCGATGGCCATGGTGGGATAGACAAGGTTGCTTCTTCGTGGACCCTTCGTGGGTGGAGCCCTCTGTGGACTCGCGCAACCGTTACCCTTCATGGGTTGAAGTCTCCATCAACGTGGATGTATGATAGCACCACCTATCGGAACCACGCCAAAAATCTCCGTGTCTATAATTGCGTTTGCACACTCCAATCCCATCCCTTTACATTCTCGCAAATTGCATGCTTTACTTTCCGCTGCTCATATACTCTTGACATGCTTGCTTGAATGTATTGTGAATGTTTAAAATTGTGCTAAAACTCTACCTTAACTTGAAGAAAATAAAAACGACAACTTTTCTTTGTTAAGAGTCTATTCACCCCCTCTAGACACCTCTTCTCGATCCTTAGACATAGAGTGCCTATACTTGATGGAGAGTTCTTTCAAGAATGGAAAAATGAGATGCTTGAGATTTTCAATGAATATCACTTGAACAAGTACATTACCAGTCCTTGCATTCCCCCTAGTGATCCTTTGCATCCCTCTCCCGATGAGGATCTTGACATGATTTGCAATCTTAGAACTATCAATCTTATCATTAGAGGATTGCCTAAAAATTTGATTGCTAGCTTACCTGCTCTTGATTGTGCTTACACCATACGGAGATTTCTTGAGGAACGATTCCCAGATTATTCCTTGAAAAATCTAGATGAGATTCTCCATAAGTCCATTGCCTTGAATAGGATGAGTACTAGTGATCCTAAGTTTTGATTGCCTGTTTGAGCTTCGTGATCTCATGCGTGCCAAAGGAGATGTTGGAATTATTAGCAATATCATTTCTGAAGTCATTAGAATCCATAAAGATGAACATTGTTACGGTCATACTTCTAATGAATCACTCTCTCTAGGAATTGATCCATCACAAGACGATGTTGAACATGGATACTATGATGAGGATGATGATAGTGACTTCAATCTCGATGAGTCTATGAGACACTTTGGTCTTACGGCTAATCTTCGCGGCTACATGGCTAGAGGAAAGGAATGGGTCCTTGATAGTGGATGTACCGATCATATGACGGGAGACAAGGATATGCTTCGTTAGCTTGCTAAAAACGACGGCCCTCGGAAGTACGTCACTTTTAGTGATAACTCAAAGGGTAAGGTGGTTGGCCTTGGTAAGGTGGCCATCTCACATTGATAGCTCCATACAAAATGTTATGCTCGTTGAATCTCTTGGCTACAATTTACTTTCTGTATCTAAACTTGCCGACTTTGGTTTCAATGTCCTATTCACTGAAGTAGATTGCCAAGTGTTTCGTAGAGATAATCATAAAATGGTCTTTACGAGTATACGCAGAGGTGATATTTACATTGTTGACTTCACTAAAAAGGCTCAACCTAGAACTTGCTTAATTGCTAAATCTTCGAAAGGCTGGTTGTGGTATAGAAGGTAGGTCATGTGGGCATGCGAAATCTTGATAAGCTTATTAAAGGTGATCATATCGTTGGAGTAAAAGATGTTATATTTGACAAGGATAGATTGTGCAGTGCTTGTCAAGCAGGAAAACAGGTTGGAGGAAGTCACCCCGTGAAGAACATCATGACCACGAGAAGACCGCTCGAGCTACTTCATATGGATCTCTTTGGTCCCAATGCCTACAAGAGTCTCGGTGGAAACTCATTTGGTCTAGTTATAGTTGATGATTTTTCAAGATTTACGTGGGTGTTCTTTCTTGATGATAAATCGCAGGTCCAAAAGATCTTCAAGAACTTCGCTAGGAAGGCCCGAAATCAATCTGAAGTGAAGATCAAGAAGGTTCGAAGCGACAACGGAACCAAGTTCAAGAACACAAATGTGGATACCTTTCTTGATGGAGAAGGGATTTCACAGGAGTTCTCGGCTACGTACACACCTCAACAAAATGGAGTTGTTGAGAGGAAGAACCGAATTCTTATTGAGATGGCGAGAACGATGCTTGATGAGTACAAGACTCCAAAAAACTTTTGGTCGGAAGTGGTTGAGACGGCTTATCATGCAACAAATCGCTTGTATCTTCACAAGCTACTCGGCAAGACGGCATACGAACTCCTCACCAGTAACAAACCCCAAGTTGGATACTTTCGAGTATTTGGCTCAAAGTGTTACATTCTTGATAAGCATCATCGTTCTAAATTTGCTCCTAAATCTCATGAGGGTTTCCTACTTGGTTATGGCTCAAACTCTCACACCTACCGTGTCTACAATAATTTCACCCGAAAGGTTGAAGAGATAGTAGATATGAAGTTCGATGAATCTAACGGCTCACAAGTAGAGCAATTGCCAATTGATGTAGGAGACAAAGACCCTTCGGAAGCGTTCCAAGACTTGTCTATTGGCAAGAGTTGTCCAACGGAGGTGAAGGAGAGTACCTCGTCCATCCAAGTGGAAGCTTCTACCTCACGACAAGGTGAACAAAGAATTGACATGGAAGCATCCACGAGTGGGACACACCAAGATGAAGAAAACGAGGAAGTACACCAAGATGAACCTCATCAACCTCCTTCTGCACCACGACAAGAGAACGACAACGTCAACATTGAAGAAGGCCAAGAAGAAGGACAAGATGATGAAGAAGATGTTCCACCCCGACCCAAGCAAAACCTCTCACGAGTTCGAGCAAGAGTCTCAAGAGACCATCCCATCGAACAAATCTTCAATGATATTCAAACCGGGAGAATCACTCGCTCTAAAACTCGTTTGGCTAACTTTTGTGAACATTATTCATTCATCTCTAGCATTGAACCTATGAAGTTTGAAGAAGCATTGGAAGATCCGGATTGGATAAATGCCATGCATGAAGAGCTACACAACTTTGAGAGAAATCAAGTGTGGACATTGGCCGAGAAGCCCGACAACAACCACAACATCATTGGTAACAAATGGGTGTTTCGCAACAAGCAAGACGAAGATGGTCAAGTCGTCCGCAACAAAGCACGTCTCGTCGCCCAAGGCTACACTCAAGTCGAAGGTATGGACTATGGTGAGACATACGCCCCCGTTGCTAGACTTGAGTCCATCCGCATCTTACTTGCCTATGCTAATCACCATGATATCACCTTGTACCAAATGGATATTAAAAGTGCTTTTCTAAATGGTATAATTGAGGAGGAAGTTTATGTTAAGCAACCTCCCAGCTTTGTCAATCCTAAGAAACCCGACCATGTTTACAAACTTCACAAAGCTCTTTATGGTCTTAAACAAGCGCCTAGAGCGTGGTACAAATGCTTGACCAAGTTCCTTATTGAAAAAGGCTTTGAGATTGGAAAGATAGATTCCACTCTTTTTACTAAAAGGGTTAATGGTGAATTATTTGTGTGCCAAATTTATGTTGATGATATCATATTTGGTTTGACTAACCCTCATTTTAGTGAAAAGTTTGGGAAGCTAATGTCGAATAAGTTTGAGATGTCTATGATGAGTGAACTCAAGTTCTTTCTGAAGGAAATATGCCCTAGAGGAAAAAAATAAAGTTATTATTTATTTCCTTATATCATGATAAATGTTTATTATTCATGCTAGAATTTTATTAACTGGAAACTTAGTACATGTGTGAATACATAGACAAATCAGAGTGTCACTAGTATGCCTCTACTTGACTAGCTCGTTGAATCAAAGATGGTTAAGTTTCCTAGCCATGGACATGACTTGTCATTTGATTAACGGGATCGCATCATTAGAGAATGATGTGATTGACTTGACCCATTCCGTTAGCTTAGCACTTGATCGTTTAGTTTATTGCTATTGCTTTCTTCATGACTTATACATGTTCCTATGACTATGAGATTATGCAACTCCCGAATACTGGAGGAACACTTAGTGTACTATCAAACGTCACAACGTAACTGGGTGATTATAAAGATGCTCTATAGGTGTCTCCGATGGTATTTGTTGACTTGGCGTAGATCGAGATTAGGATTTGTCACTCCGATTGTCGGAGAGGTATCTCTGGGCCCTCTCGGTAATGCACATCACTATAAGCCTTGCAAGCAATGTGACTAATGAGTTAGTTGCGGGATGATGCATTACGGAACGAGTAAAGAGACTTGCCGGTAACGAGATTGAACTAGTTATTGAGATACCGATGATCGAATCTCGGGCAAGTAACATACCGATGACAAAGGGAACAACGTATGTTGTTATGTGGTTTGACCGATAAAGATCTTCGTAGAATATGTGGGAGCCAATATGAGCATCCAGGTTCCGCTATTGGTTATTGACCGGAGACGTGTCTCGGTCATGTCTACATAGTTCTCGAACCCGTAGGGTCCGCACACTTAACGTTCTGTGATGATCGGTATTATGAGTTTATGTGTTTTGATGTACCGAAGGTTGTTCGGAGTCTCGGATATGATCACGAACATGATGAGGAGTCTCGAAATGGTCGAGACATAAAGATCGATATATTGGATGGTTATGTTTGGACATCGAAACGGTTCCGGGTGAGTTCGGGTATTTACCGGAGTACCAGGAGGTTACCGGAACCCCCGGGGGAGCACATGGGCCTTAATGGGACTTAGTGGGAGAGAAGAGAAGGCAGCCTAGGAGGGGGCGCCCCCCAAGCCCAATCCGAATTGGGTGAGGGGGCCGGCCCCCCTTTCCTTTCTCCTTCCCCTCTTCCTTCTATTCCTAGTGGGACTAGGAAAGGGGGAGTCCTACTCCCACTAGGAGAAGGACTCCTCCCCCCTTGGCGCGCCTAGAGAGGCTGGCCGGCCTCCCCCTCCCTCCTTTATATACGTGGGGAGGGGGCACCCCATAGACACACAAGTTGATCATTGATCTCTTATCCGTGTGCGGTGCCCCCCTCCACCATAATCGACCTCGGTCATATCGTTGCAGTGCTTAGGCGCAACCCTGCGCCGGTAGCTTCATCATCACCGTCATCACGCCGTCGTGTTGACAAAGCTCTCCCTCGACACTCAGCTGGATCAAGAGTTCGTGGGACATCACCGAGCCGAACGTGTGCAGATCGCGGAGGTGCCGTACTTTCGGTACTAGGATCAGACAGATCGTGAAGATGTACGACTACATCAACCGCATTGTCATAACGCTTCCGCTTACGGTCTACGAGGGTACGTGGACTACACTCTGCCCTCTCGTTGCTATGCATCACCATGATCTTGCGTGTGCGTAGGAAAATTTTGAAATTACTGTGTTCCCCAACAGTGGCATCCGAGCCAGGTCTATGTGTAGATGTTATATGCACGAGTAGAACACAAAGAGTTGTGGGCGATAATAGTCATACTGCTTACTAGCATGTCATACTTTGATTCGGTGGTATTGTTGGATGAAGCGGCTCAGACCGACATTACGCGTACGCTTACGCGAGACTGGTTCTACCGATGTGCTTCGCGCACAGGTGGCTAGTGGGTGTCTGTTTCTCCAACTTTAGTTGAATCGAGTGTGACTACGCCCGGTCCTTCTTGAAGGTTAAAACAACACACTTGACGAAAAATCATTGTGGTTTTGATGCGTAGGTAAGAACGATTCTTGCTAGAAGCCCGTAGCAGCCAGGTAAAACTTGCAACAACAAAGTAGAGGATGTCTAACTTGTTTTTGCAGGGCTTGCTATGATGTGATATGGTCAAGACGTGATGATATATAAATTGTTGTATAAGATGATCATGTTTTGTTAAAGTTATCGGCAACTGGCAGGAGCCTTATGGTTGTCTCTTTATTGCATAAGATGCAAGTGCCATATAATTGCTTTACTTTATCGCTATGCGATAGCAATAGTTGCAAAAGCAATAGTTGGTGAGACGACCATGTGATGACACGTTGATAGAGATCAAGATGATGGAGATCATGGTGTCATGCCGGTGACGATGGAGATCATGACGGTACTTTGGAGATGGAGATCAAAGGAACAAGATGATGATGGCCATATCATATCACTTATATTGATTGCATGTGATGTTTATCCTTTATGCATCTTATTTTGCTTAGTTCAGCGATAGCATTATAAGATGATCTCTCACTAAATTTCAAGGTATAAGTGTTCTCCCTGAGTATGCACCATTGCGACAGTTCGTCGTGCCGAGACACCACGTGATGATCGGGTGTGATAAGCTCTACGTTCACATACAACAGGTGCAAGCCAGTTTTGCACACACATAATACTCGGGTTAAACTTGATGAGCCTAGCATATGCAGATATGGCCTCGGAACACTAGAGACCGAAAGTTCGAGCGTGAATCATATAGTAGATATGATCAACATAGTGATGTTCACCATTGAAAACTACTCCATCTCACGTGATGATCGGACATGGTTTAGTTGATTTGGATCACGTGATCATTTAGATGACTAGAGGGATGTCTATCTAAGTGGGAGTTCTTAAGTAATATGATTAATTGAACTTTAATTTATCATGAACTAGTCCTGGTAGTATTAGCATATCTATGTTGTAGATCAATAGCTCGCGATATAGCTCCCCGTTTATTTTGATATGTTCCTAGAGAAAAATCAGTTGAAAGTTGATAGTAGCAATGATGCGGAGTTGGTCCGTGATCAAAGGATTATCCTCATTGCTGCATAGAAGAATTATGTCCTTGATGCACCGCTAGGTGACAGACCTATTGCAGGAGCAGATACAGACGTTATGAACATTTTTACAAAGCTCGGTATGATGAATACTTGATAGTTTAGTGCACCATGCTATACGTCTTAGAACCGGGATTTCAAAAACATTTTGAACACCACGGAGCATATGAGATGTTCCAAGAGCTGGAATTGGTATTTCAGACTCATGCCCGAATCGAGAGGTATGAGACCTCTGACAAAGTACTTAGCCTACAAGATGGAGTAGAATAGCTCAACTAGTGAGCATGTGCTCAGAATGTCTGAGTACTACAATTGCTTGAATCAAGTGGGAGTTAATCTTCCAAATAAGATAGTAATTGACAAAGTTCTCTAGTCACTATCACCAAGTTACTAGAACTTCGTGATGAACTATAATATGCAAGGGATGACGAAAACAATTCCCAAGCTCTTCGCGATGCTAAAATCGGCGAAGGTAGAAATCAAGAAAAGCATCAAGTGTTGATGGTTGACAAGACCACTAGTTTCAAAAAAGGGCAAAGGGAAGAAGGGGAACTTCAAGAAGAACGGCAAGCAAGTTGCTGCTCAAGTGAAGAAGCCCAAGTCTGGAACTAAGCCTGAGACTAAGTGCTTCTACTACAAAGGGACTGGTCACTGGAAGTGGAACTACCCTAGATTCTTGGCGGATAAGAAGGATGGCAAAGTGAACAAAGGTATATTTGATATACACGTTATTTATGTGTACTTTACTAGTGTTTATAGCAACCCCTCGGCGTTTAATACAGGTTCAGTTGCTAAGAGTAGTAACTCGAAATGGGAGTTGCAGAATGAACATAAACTAGTTAAGGGTGAAGTGACTATGTGTGTTGGAAAGTAGCTAGTTCCAAGATTGATATGATCAACATCACACACTCCCTATACTTTCGGGATTAGTGTTGAATCTAAATAAATGTTATTTGGTGTTTGCGTTGAGCATGAATATGATTTGATCATGTTTATAGCAACATGGTTATTCATTTAAGTTAGAGAATAATTGTCGTTCTGTTTATATGAATAAAACCTTCTATGGTCATACACCCAATGAAAATGGTTTGTTGGATCTCGATCGTAGTGATACACATATTCATAAATATTGAAGCCAAAAGATGCAAAGTTAATAATGATAGTGCAACTTATTTGTGGCACTGCAGTTTAGGTCATATTGGTGTAAAGCGCATGAAGAAACTCCATGCTGATGGGCTTTTGGAATCACTTGATTATGAATCACTTGATGCTTGCGAACCATGCCTCATGGGCAAGATGACTAAAACTCCGTTCTTCGGAACAATGGAGCGAGCAACTGACTTATTGGAAATGATACATACTGATGTATGCGGTCCGATGAGTGTTGAGGCTCGTGGCGGGTATCATTATTTTCTGACCTTCACAGATGATTTGAGCAGATATGGGTATATCTACTTAATGAAACATAAGTCTGGAATATTTGAAAAAGTTCAAAGAATTTCAGAGTGAAGTAGAAAATCATCATAACAAGAAAATAAAGTTTCTACGATCTGATCGTGGAGGAGAATATTTGAGTTATGAGTTTGGTCTTCATTTGAAACAATGCGGAATAGTTTCGCAACTCACGCCACCCGGAACACCACAGTGCAATGATGTGTCCGAACATCGTAACCGCACTTTATTAGATATGGTGCGATCTATGATGCCTCTTACTGATTTACCGCTATCGTTTTGGGGTTATGCATTAGAGACTGCTGCATTCACGTTAAATAGGGCACCATCTAAATCCGTTGAGACGACACCATATGAACTGTGGTTTGGCAAGAAACCTAAGCTATCGTTTCTTAAAGTTTGGGGCGGCGATGCTTATGTGAAAAAGTTTCAACCTAATAAGCTCGAACCCAAATCGGAGAAATGTGTCTTCATAGGATACCCAAAGGAACTGTTGGGTACACCTTTTATCACAGATCCGAAGGCAAGATATTTGTTGCTAAAAATGATACTTTCTAGAGAAGGAGTTTCTCTCGAAAGAAGTGAGTGGGAGGAAAGTAGAACTTGATGAGGTAATTGTACCTTCTCCCTAATTGGAAAGTAGTTCATCACATAAATCAGTTCCAGTGATTCCTACACCAATTAATGAGGAAGCTAATGATGATGATCATGAAACTTCAAATCAATTTACTACCGAACCTCGTAGGTCAACCAGAGTATGGCCGCACCAGAGTGGTACGGTAATCCTTTCTGGAAGTCATGTTACTAGACATTGACAAACCTACGAACTATGAGGAAGTGATGATGAGCCCAGATTCCGCAAAATGTCTTGAGGCCATGAAATCTGAGAAGGGATCCATGTATGAGAACAAAGTATGGACTTTGGTGGACTTGCCCGTTGATCAGCAAGCCATTGAGAATAAATGGATCTTCAAGAGGAAGACACAAAGCTCGAATTGTTGCAAAAGGTTTTCGACAAAGTTCAAGGTGTTGACTACAATCAGATTTTCTCACTTGTATCGATGCTTAAAAGTCTGTCCGAACCATGTTAGCAATTGCCGCATTTTATGAAATTTTGCAAATGGATGTCAAACCTGCATTCCTTAATGGATTTCTTAAAGAAGAGTTGTATATGATGCAACCAGAAGGTTTTGTCGATCCTAAAGGTGCTAACAAAGTGTGCAAAGCTCCAGCGATCCATCTATGGACTGGTGCAAGCATCTCAGAGTTGGAATATACGCTTTGATGAGTTGATCAAAGTATATAGTTTATATAGACTTGCGGCGAAGCCTATATTTACAAGAAAGTGAGTGGGAGCACTACAACCTTTCTGATAAATATATGTGAATGACATATTATCAATAGGAAATGATGTAGAATTTTTTGCAAAGCATAAAGGAGTGTTTGAAAGGAGTTTTTCAAAGAAAGACCTCGGTGAAGCTGCTTACATATTGAGCATCAAGATCTATAGAGATGGATAAAGACGCTTGATAAGTTTTTTCAATGAGTACATACCTTGACAAGTTTTTGAAGTAGTTCAAAATGGATCAGTCAAAGAAAGAGTTCTTGCCTGTGTTACAAGGTGTGAAGTTGAGTAAGACTCAAAACCTGACCACGGCATAAGATAGAGAGAGAATGAAATTCATTCCCTATGCCTCAGCCATAGGTTTTATAAAGTATGCCATGCTGTGTACCAAACCTATTGTATACCCTGACCTGAGTTTGGCAAGGGAGTACAATAGTGATCTAGGAGTAGATCATTGGAAATTGGTCAAAATTATCCTTAGGGGACTAAGGAAATATTTCTCGGTTATGGAGGTGACAAAGAGTTCGTCGTAAAGAGTTACGTCGATGCAAGCTTTTACACTGATCCAGATGACTCTACGTCTCAATCTAGATACATATTGAAAGTGGGAGAAATTAGCTAGAGTAGCTCCGTGCAGAGCATTGTAGACATAGAAATTTGCAAAATACATACGAATCTGAATGTTGCAGACCCGTAGACTAAAAGTTTCTCTCACAGGCAAAACATGATCATACCTTATTACTCTTGGGTGTTAATCACATAGCAATGTGAAATAGATTATTGACTCTAGTAAACCTTTTGAGTGTTGGTCACATGGCGATGTGAACTATGGGTGTTAATCACATAAAGATGTGAACTATTGGTGTTAAATCACATGGCGATGTGAACTAGATTATTGACTCTAGTGCAAGTGGGAGACTGAAGGAAATATGCCCTAGAGGCAATAATAAAGTTATTATTTATTTCCTTATATCATGATAAATGTTTATTATTCATGCTAGAATTGTATTAACCGAAAACTTAGTACATGTGTGAATACATAGACAAATCAGAGTGTCACTAGTATGCCTCTACTTGACTAGCTCGTTGAATCAAAGATGGTTAAGTTTCCTAGCCATAGACATGAGTTGTCATTTGATTAACGGGATCACATCATTAGAGAATGATGTGATTGACTTGACCCATTCTGTTAGCTTAGCACTTGATCGTTTAGTTTATTGCTATTGCTTTCTTCATGACTTATACATGTTCCTATGACAATGAGATTATGCAACTCCCGAATACCGGAGGAACACTTAGTGTGCTATCAAACTTCACAACATAACTGGGCGATTGTAAAGATGCTCTACAGGTGTCTCCGATGGTGTTTGTTGAGTTGGCGTAGATCGAGAATAGGATTTGTCACTCCGATTGTCGGAGAGGTATCTCTGGGCCCTCTCGGTAATGCACATCACTATAAGCCTTGCAAGCAATGTAACTAATGAGTTAGTGGCGGGATGATGCATTACGGAACGAGTAAATAGACTTGGCGGTAACGAGATTGAACTAGGTATTGAGATACCGATGATTGAATCTCGGGCAAGTAACATACCGATGACAAAGGGAACAATGTATGTTGTTATGCGGTTTGACCAATAAAGATCTTCGTAGAATATGTGGGAGCCAATATGAGCATCTAGGTTCCACTATTGGTTATTGACCGGAGACGTGTCTCGGTCATGTCTACATAGTTCTCGAACCCGTAGGGTCCGCACGCTTAACGTTCTGTGATGATCGGTATTATGAGTTTGTGTGTTTTGATGTACCCAAGGTTGTCCGGAATCTCGGATGTGATCACGGACATGACGAGGAGTCTCGAAATGGCCGAGACATAAAGTTCGATATATTGGATGGCTATGTTTGGACATCGGAATGGTTTCGGGCGAGTTCGGGCATTTACCGGAGTACCGGGAGGTTACCGGAACCCCCACAGGAGCATATGGGCCTTAATGGGCCTTAGTGGGAGAGAAGAGAAGGCAGCCTAGGAGTGGGCGTCCCCCCAAGCCCAATCCGAATTGGGTGAGGGGGCCGACCCCCTTTCCTTTCTCCTTCCCCTCTTCCTTCTATTCCTAGTGGGACTAGGAAAGGGGGAGTCCTACTCCCACTAGGAGGACTCCTCCCCCCTTGGCGTGCCTAGAGAGGCCGGCCAGCCTCCCCCCTCCCTCCTTTATATACATGGGGAAGGGGGCACCCCATAGACACACAAGTTGATCATTGATCTCTTAGCCGTGTGCGGTGCCCCCCTCCACCATAATCCACCTCGGTCATATCGTTGCAGTGCTTAGGCGAAGCCCTGCGCTGGTAGCTTCGTCATCACCGTCATCACGCCGTCGTGCTAATGAAGCTCTCCCTCGACACTCAGCTGGATCGAGAGCTCGTGGGACGTCACCGAGCCGAACATGTGCAGATCGCAGAGGTGTCGTACTTTCGGTACTAGGATCGGTCGGACCATGAAGACGCATGACTACATCAACCGCGTTGTCATAATGCTTCCACTTACGGTCTACGAGGGTACGTGGACTACACTCTCCCCTCTCGTTGCTATGCATCACCATGATCTTGCGTGTGCGTAGGATTTTTTTTGAAATTACTGCGTTCCCCAACACTTTCTTGGTTTGCAAATCAAGCAAACTAAGGAAGGCATCTTTGTTTCTCAAACAAAGTACACCAAGGACTTATTCAAGAAGTTCAACATGCAAGAAAGCAAAGGTATGAAAACACCCATGCCTACTAGTGGACATCTTGACTTGACCAAGGATGGCAAATAGGTTGACCAAAAGGTTTACCGCTCTATGATTTGTTCATTGTTATATCTATGTGCCTCCCGTCCCGATATTATGCTAAGTGTGTGCATGTGTGCACGATATCAAGCAGCCCCCAAAGAATGTCATCTTAAGGCTGTGAAAAGGATAGTGAGATACTTAATACATACACCAAATTTTGGCATTTATTATCCTAAGAGGTCTTCTTTTGATCTTGTTGGCTACTCCGATTCGGACTATGCCGAAGACAAGGTTGATAGAAAATCCACTTCGGGTACTTGTCATTTTCTTGGTAGATCTCTTGTGTCTTGGTCCTCCAAGAAACAAAACTCGGTATCCTTATCCACTGCCGAAGCGGAATACATTGCCGCCGGTTCATGTTTTGCTCAATTACTTTGGATGACCCAAACTCTTAAAGATTATGGGATCTATGTGAAACATGTTCCATTGCTTTGTGACAATGAGAGTGCTATTAAGATTGCTCATAATCCCGTGCAACATTCTCGAACTAAGCACATTGAGGTTCTTCATCATTTCATTCGAGATCATGTTGCTAAAGGGGACATTGATCTTAAGCATGTTCGTACCGATAAGCCATGTTCGTACCGATAAGCAATTGGCGGATATATTCACCAAAACGCTTGATGAGAAAGTATTTTGTCGATTGAGAGGTGAATTGAACATCATTGTCATTGATCTTAAGCATGTTTGTACCGATAAGCCATGTTCGTACCGATAAGCAATTGGATATATTCACCAAACCGCTTGATGAGAAAGTATTTTGCCGATTGAGAGGTGAATTGAACATCATTGCTACTTCAAACATGGAGTAGGAACTCCATTTGGATACATGCAAGGCATGAGCCTATGACTAATCCTTGACTTTTCTCTTATGATCAAGTGTCTCGGATATATTTGTACCCTTGCATTCTATCTAACCCTTGTAGGTACTTGGATGAAACTAAATCCATGAGATTGTAATCCACTCACATCTTGAGCAATCTCTACATCACCAAGTCTCTACACCATGGTGGTTGAAGACAAGGAAGCATGAAACCTTTCAACATATCCTTTTGACAAATTCTATATCAAATTTCATTTAGTACCAAATTTCATGATTGTTATGTTGGATACACAAGTGCTCTTCCTTGCAAGACTAACCCATGTAGGTAGATGAACTCAAACTATAAGAGGTGCTCCTAACCATTGATGCGCTACATCAACCTCGAGCACTCCACACAACTTCAACTACATGATCAAGTTCAACACCACCACCCAAGATCATGATGATGGAGATCATGGTGTCATGCCGGTGACGAAGGTGATCATGCCGCGCCTCGATGATGGAGATCAAAGGCGCAAGATGATATTGGCCATATCACATCACTTTATAATTTGCATGTGATGTTTATCATGTTTACATATTATTTGCTTAGAACGACGGTAGCATAAATAAGATGACCCCTCACTAAAATTTCAAGAGACGTGTTCCCCGTAACTGTGCACCGTTGCGAAGGTTCGTTGTTTCGAAGCACCACATGATGATCGGGTGTGATAGATTCTAACGTTCGCATACAACGGGTGTTGACGAGCCTAGCATGTACAGACATGGCCTCGGAACACATGCGAAACACTTAGGTTGACTTGACGAGCCTAGCATGTACAGACATGGCCTCGGAACACAAGAGATCGAAAGGTCGAACATGAGTCGTATAGTAGATGCGATCAACATGGAGATGTTCACCGATGATGACTAGTCCGTCTCACGTGATGATAGGACACGGCCTAGTTTGACTCGGATCATGTATCACTTAGATGACTAGAGGGATGTCTATCTGAGTGGGAGTTCATTAAATAATCAGATGAACTTAATTATCGTGAACATAGTCAAAAGGTCTTTGCAAATTATGTCATAGCTTACGCTTTAGTTCTACTATTTAAGATATGTTCCTAGAGAAAAATTTAGTTGAAAGTTGATAGTAGCAAGTATGCGGACTGGGTTCGTGAACTGAGGATTGTCCTCATTGCTGCACAGAAGGCTTATGTCCTTAATGCACCGCTCGGTGTGCTGAACCTCAGCATCGTCTGTAGATGTTGCGAAACATCTGACATACACGTTTTGATGACTACGTGATAGTTCAGTGCGTAATGCTAATGGTTTAGAATTGTGGCACCAAAGACGTTTTTGAAACGTCGCAGAACATATGAGATGTTCCGAAGACTGAAATTGGGATTTCAGACTAGTGCCCACGTCAAGAGGTATGAGACCTCTGACAAGTTTCTTAAGCCTGCAAACTAAGGGAGAAAAGCTCAATTGTTGAGCATGTGCTCGGATTGTCTGAGTACCACAATCGCTTGAATCGAGTGGGAGTTAATCTTCCAGATGAGATAGTGATGGTTCTCCATAGTCACTGCCACCAAGCTATTAGAGCTTCGTGATGAACTATAACATATCAGGGATAGATATGATGATCCTTGAGAAACTCGCGATGTTTGACACCGCAAAAGTAGAAATCAAGAAGGAGCATCAATTGTTGATGGTTAGTAAAACCACTAGTTTCTAGAAGGGCAAGGGCAAAAGGGATACTTCATGAAACGGCAAATCATTTGCTGCTCTAGTGAAGAATCCCAAGGTTGAACCCAAACCCGAGACTAAGTGCTTCTGTAATGAGGGGAACGGTCACTGAAGCAGAACTACCCTAGATACTTGGTAGATGAGAAGGCAGACAAGGTCGACAGAAGTATATTGGATATACATTATATGAATGTGTACTTTACTAGTACTCCTAGCAGTACCAGGGTATTAGATACCGGTTCGGTTGCTAAGTGTTAGTAACTCGAAATAAAAGCTGCGGAATAAACGAAGACTAGCTAAAGGTGAGATGACGATATGTGTTGGAAGTGTTTCCAAGGTTGATGTGATCAAGCATCGCATGCTCCCTCTACCATCGAGATTGGTGTTAAACCTAAATAATTGTTATTTGGTGTTTGCGTTGAGCATAAACATGATTGGATTATGTTTATCGCAATACGGTTATTCATTTAAGGAGAATAATGGTTACTCTGTTTATTTGAATAATACCTTCAATGGTCTTGCACCTAAAATGAATCTCGATCGCAGTGATACACATGTTCGTGCCAAAAGATATAAAATAGTGATGATAGTACCACATACTTGTGGCACTGCCATTTGAGTCATATTGGTATAGAACGCATGAAGAAGCTCCATGTAGATGGATCTTTGGACTCACTCGTTTTTGAAAAGATTGAGACATGCGAACCATGTCTATTGGTATATATGCATGAAGAAACTCCATGCAGATGGATCGTTTGGACTCACTTGATTTTGAATCACTTGAGACATGCAAATCATACCACATAGGCAAGATGACTGAAAGGCCTCGTTTTCAGTAAGATGGAACAAGAGAGCAACTTGTTGGAAGTAATACATTTGATGTGTGCAGTCCAATGAGTGCCGAGGCACGCAGTGGATATCGATATGTTCTTACTTCACAGATGATTTGAGTAGATGCTGAGTGTATTTACTTGATGAAACACAAGTCTGAATTATTGAAAGGTTCAAGTAATTTCAGGGTGAAGTTGAAGATCGTCGTGACAAGAGGATAAAATGTCTATGATATGATCATAGAGATATATGAGTTACGAGTTTGGCACACAATTAAGACATTGTGGAAAGTGTTTCACAATTAATACCGCCTGGAACACCACAGTGTGATGGTGTGTCCGAACATCATAACTGCACCCTATTGGATATGGTGCATAGCATGATGTCTCTTTACCACTATCGTTTATGGGTTAGGCATTAGAGACAACCGCATTCACTTTAAATAGGGCACCACGCAATTCCGTTGAGACGACACCGTTTAGGGAAACCTAAGTTGTCGTTTCTTAAAAGTTTGGGGCTGCGATGCTTATGTGAAAAAGTTTCAGGCTGATAAGCTCGAACCCGAAGCGGATAAATGCATCTTCATAGAATACCCAAAACAGTTGGGTATACCTCCTATTTCAGATCTGGAAGCAAAAGTAATTGCTTCTAGAAACGGTTCCTTTCTCGAGGAAAAGTTTCTCTCGAAAGAATTGAGTGGGAGGATGGTAGAGACTTGATGAGGTTATTGAACCGTCACTTCAACTAGTGTGTAGCAGGGCACAAGAAGTTGTTCCTGTGGCACCTACACCAATTGAAGTGGAAGCTTATGATAGTGATCATGAAACTTTGGATCAATTCACTACCAAACCTCGTAGGTCGACAAGGATATGTACTACTCCTGAGTGGTACGGTAATCCTGTCTTAGATATCATGTTGTTAGACAATACTGAACCTACGAGCTATGGAGAAGCGATGGTGGGCCCATATTCCGACAAATGGTTAGAAGCCATGAAATCCGAGATAGGATCCATGTATCAGAACAAAGCATGGACTTTGGTGAACTTGCCCGATGATCGGCAAGCCATTGAGATAAATGGATCTTTAAGAAGAAGATGGACATGGACGGTAATGTTACCTTCTATGAAGCTCGACTTGTGGCAAAGAGTATTTTCACAAGTTCAAGGAGTTGACTACGATGAGATTTTCTCGTCTATAGCGATGCTTAAGTCCGTCGGAATCATGTTAGCATTAGCTGCATTTATGAAATCTGGCAGATGGATGCCAAAACAAGTCTCCTTACCAGTTTTCGTAAGGAAAGGTTGTATGTGATACAATCAGAGAGTTTTTGTCGATCCTAAGGATGCTAAAAGGTATGCTAGCTCCAGCGATCCTTCCATGGACTAGAGCAAGCATCTCGGAGTCAGAATATACTCTTTGATGGAGTGATCAAAGTTTTTGGGTTTATACAAAGTTTGTTAGAAACTTGTATTTACAATAAAGTGAGTGGGAGCGCTACAACATTTCTGATTAGTATATGTGAATGACATATTGTTGATCTGAAATGATGTAAAATTTCTGGAAAGCATAAAGGGTTGTTTGAAAGGAGTTTTTCAAAGGAAGACCTGGATAAAGCTGCTTACATATTGATCTATAGAGATAGATCAAGACGCCTGATGATACTTTCAAAGAACGCACACTTGGATGTGATTTTGAAAGAGTTCAAAATAGATCAGCAAAGGAGTTCTTGGCTGTGTTACAAGGTGTGAGTATTGAGTAAGACTCAAGACCTGACCACAGCAGAAGAGAGAGAAAGGACGAAGGTCGTCCCCTATGCTTTAGACGTAGGCTCTACAGTATGCTATGCTGTGTGCCGCACATGAAGTGTGCCTTGTCATGAGTTGGTCAAGGGGTACAATAGTGATCCGGGAATGGATCACATGACAGCGGTCGAACTTATCCTTAGTATCAAGTGGACTAAGGAATTTTCTCGATTATGGAGGTGAAAAGGAGTTCGTCGTAAAGTGTTATGTCGATGCAAACTTTGACACTAATCCGGATGACTCTGAGTAGTAAACCGGATTCGTATAGTAGAGCAGTTATTTGGAATAGCTCCAAGTAGCGCGTGGTAGCTGCATCTACAAGATGACATAGATATTCGTAAAGCACACACGGATCTGAAAGGTTCAGACCCGTTGACTAATAACCTCTCTCACAAGCATAACATGATCAAACCAGAACTCATTGAGTGTTAATCACATAGTGATGTGAACTAGATTGTTGACTCTAGTAAACTCTTTGGATGTTGGTCACATGGTGATGTGACCTGTGAGTGTTAATCACATGGTGATGTGAACTAGATTATTGACTCTAGTGCAAGTGGGAGACTGTTGGAAATATGCCCTAGAGGCAATAATAAATTGGTTATTATTATATTTCCTTGTTCATGATAATCGTTTATTATCCATGCTAGAATTGTATTGATAGGAAACTCAGATACATGTGTGGATACATAGACAACACCATGTACCTAGTAAGCCTCTAGTTGACTAGCTCGTTGATCAATGGATGGTTACGGTTTCCTGACCATGGACATTGGATGTCGTTGATAACGGGATCACATCATTAGGAGAATGATGTGATGGACAAGACCCAATCCTAAGCCTAGCACAAGATCGTGTAGTTCGTTTGCTAAGAGCTTTTCTAATGTCAAGTATCATTTCCTTAGACCATGAGATTGTGCAACTCCCGGATACCGTACGAATGCTTTGGGTGTACCAAACGTCACAACGTAACTGGGTGGCTATAAAGGTGCACTATAGGTATCTCCGAAAGTGTCTGTTGGGTTGGCACGAATCGAGACTGGGATTTGTCACTCCGTGTAAACGGAGAGGTATCTCTGGGCCCACTCGGTAGGACATCATCATAATGTGCACAATGTGACCAAGGAGTTGATCACGGGATGATGTGTTATGGAACGAGTAAAGAGACTTGCCGGTAACGAGATTGAACAAGGTATCGGGATACCGACGATCGAATCTCGGGCAAGTAACATACCGATTGACAAAGGGAATTGTATACGGGATTGATTGAATCCCCGACATCGTGGTTCATCCGATGAGATCATCGTGGAACATGTGGGAGCCAACATGGGTATCCAGATCCCGCTCTTGGTTATTGACCGAAGAGTCATCTCGGTCATGTCTGCATGTCTCCCGAACCCGTAGGGTCTACACACTTAAGGTTCGGTGACGCTAGGGTTGTAGAGATATTAGTATGCGGTAACCCGAAAGTTGTTCGGAGTCCCGGATGAGATCCCGGACGTCACGAGGAGTTCCGGAATGGTCCGGAGGTAAAGATTTATATATGGGAAGTCTTATTTTGGTCGCCGGAAAAGTTTCGCGCATTATCGGTATTGTACCGGGAGTGCCGAAAGGGGTCCGGGGGTCCACCAGCCCCTGGGGACCACATGGGCTGTGGGGTGTGCGCCTTGGCCTATATGGGCCAAGGGAACCAGCCCCAAGAGGCCCATGCGCCAAGAGATAAGATAAAGGGAGAGTCCTAAAGGGGGAAGGCACCTCCGAGGTGCCTTGGGGAGGATGGACTCCTCCCTGGCCGCACCCTTCCTTGGAGGAAGGGCCAAGGCTGCGCCTCCCCCTCTCCCTTGGCCCTATATATAGTAAGGGGAGGGAGGGCAGCAATACCTAATCCCTGGCGCCTCCCTCTCCCTCCCGTGACACATCTCCCTCGTCCCGCAGCGCTTGGCGAAGCCCTGTTGGAATCCCGCTACTTCCACCACCACGCCGTCGTGCTGTTGGATCTCCATCAACCTCTCCTTCCCCCTTGCTGGATCAAGAAGGAGGAGACGTCGCTGCTCCGTACGTGTGTTGAACGCGGAGGTGCCGTCCGTTCGGCGCTAGGATCATCGGTGATTTGGATCACGACGAGTACGACTCCATAAACCCCGTTCTCTTGAACGCTTCCGCTCGCGATCTACAAGGGTATGTAGATGCACTCCTCTCTCTCATTGCTAGATGACTCCATAGATTGATCTTGGTGATGCGTAGAAAATTTTGAATTTCTGCTACATTCCCCAACAATAATCACATCAAGGGCCCTAGATACTTGGTGTTCAAGAGGAGAGAAGACACATGTCTTTAAGAGGGAAAGACATGTTAGTCTGTGTCATGTTTCTGTGATCTGATCTACTTTTGCTCTGATTTTGTTTCCCTATTTTCTCCCATTATCCGATATAAGATTCAAGGGGAGAAAGACTGATAGGGAAGGAAATCTTTAAATTTATTGCACATCTTTTACCTTTGGGGACATGCCTATATCCAATAGAGTACCTAGTACTCACTCTCTACATGTCATCCCAATCTTGGTACTCTTGTGGTTCTTTTGCTTGCTCTGTCTAGTAGATATATCTGTGTTATCTAACCTTGTTTACTCAGGTTCATCTCTTCCTAAGCCATCTTAAGACCACAAGGTAAGTATATGCATTACACTCATGTGCATGATGATTTCTTGCTTATGTACATATTGTTTGCAAGAAGGAATCATGAACATGAAGTTACAAGTTCATATATTCACATCATTTGCTCTGATGCATATAGCCAAGATACAAGTAACTTATTGCTTGCTCTGTCATGTTTATGCATTCACATGCTCTTACATTTCTATTTACATGAGTGCATACATGTGGGGGGAGCCTATGCATGTTACATGTCTTTCCAAAGCTTTACTTGCTATTCTCTATATCTTTATCTAAAGCTTTGGTGTATGTTGTCGTCAATTACCAAAAAGGGGGAGATTGAAAGCACAAGTGCTCCCTGGGTGTTTTGGTAATTAATGTCAACATATCTCTTGTTGGACTAATGTTTTCATCTAGTATATTTCAGACAAGTTCAACAGATGGAGTGGCGTGGACAAGAGGATGTGGAACCCCTTCAAGGTGCTAAGGACAAAGGATTGGCTCAAGCTCAAAAGCTCAAGACTCTACATTTTACGTTTAGTGATCCAAGATCACATTGAGTCCATAGGAAAGCCAATACTATTAAAAGGGGATGAGGTGTTGCTTAATGGCTTGCTTGCTCAAAGTACTTAGTGATATGCTCCAAAGCCCTCAACCACTTTCTCATATCCACATTTGTCCGAAACCAAATGTCAAAATCGGCCCCACTGATTTTATCTATCCGGCGCCATCGAGTTCATTTGACATAGCCACTGCCACAAACCCTAATCAATTCGGTCTCACCGATGGGATCCCGGTCTCACCAAGATGGGCTTGCAAACTCTCTGGTTCCTATTGCAATAAGATCGGTCTTACCGAGATTTGTAATCGGTCTCACCGAGTTTGCTTGACCAACTCTCTGGTTAGCTTATTACCAAAATCGGTCCCACCGAGTTTGTGTAATCGGTCGAACCGAGATGAGGTTTTACCCTAACCCTAGCACATCGGTCCCACCGATTTGATCATATCGGTCCCACCGAATATCCTAATGTTCACATTTTGAACTAAATCGGTCTGACCGAGTTTCATTATTCGGAGCCACCGAGTTTGGTGATTTGTGTGTAACGGTTAGATTTTGTGTGGAGGCTATATATACCCCTCCACCCACTCTTCATTCGTGAGGAGAGCCATCAGAACGTGCCTACACTTCCAGCATACATTTTCTGAGAGAGAACCGCCTACTCACGTGTTGAGGTCAAGATATTCCATTCCAACCACATAAATCTTGATCTCTAGCCTTCTCCAACTTGCTTTCCACTCAAATCATATTTCCACCAAATCCAAATCTGTGAGAGAGAGTTGAGTGTTGGGGAGACTATCATTTGAAGCACAAGAGCAAGGAGTTCATCATCAACACACCATCTATTACCTTTTGGAGAGTGGTGTCTCCTAGATTGGTTAGGTGTCACTTGGGAGCCTCCATCAATATTGTGGAGTTGAACCAAGGAGTTTGTACAGGCAAGGAGATCGCCTACTTTGTGAAGATATACCCTAGTGAGGCAAGTCCTTCGTGGGCGATGGCCATGGTGGGATAGACAAGGTTGCTTCTTCGTGGACCCTTCGTGGGTGGAGCCCTCCGTGGACTTGCGCAACCATTACCCTTCGTGGGTTGAAGTCTCCATCAACGTGGATGTACGATAGCACCACCTATCGGAACCACGCCAAAAATCTCCGTGTCTCAAATTTTTTTGCGTTTGCACACTCCAATCCCATCCCTTTACATTCTCGCAAATTGCATGCTTTACTTTCCGCTGCTCATATACTCTTGCCATGCTTGCTTGAATGTATTGTGAATGTTTAAAATTGTGCTAAAACTCTACCTTCACTTGAAGAAAATAAAAACTGCAACTTTTCTTTGTTAAGAGTCTATTCACCCACCTCTAGACACCTCTTCTCGATCCTTGCAATTGGTATCAGAACTTTGGTCCCATTGCTTTGGTTTAAACACCTTTGGAGGAAGATGGATGAGTCTACGTTGGGGAGTCTTAGACATAGAGTGCCTATACTTGATGGAGAGTTCTTTCATGAATGAAAAAATGAGATGCTTGAGATTTTCAATGAATATCACTTGAACAAGTACATTACTAGTCCTTGCATTCCCCCTAGTGATCCTTTGCATCCCTCTCCCGATGAGGATCTTGGCATGATTCACAATCTTAGAACTATCAATCTTATCATTAGAGGATTGCCTAAAAATTTGATTGCTAGCTTACCCGCTCTTGATTGTGCTTACACCATATGGAGATTTCTTGAGGAACGATTCCCAAATTATTCCTTGAAAAATCTAGATGAGATTCTCCATAAGTCCATTGCCTTGAATAGGATGAGTACTAGTGATCCTAAGTTTGATGATTGCCTGTTTGAGCTTCGTGATCTCATGCGTGCTAAAGGAGATGTTGGAATTATTAGCAATATCATTTCCGAAGTCATTAGAATCCATAAAGATGAACATTGTTACAGTCATACTTCTAATGAATCACTCTCTCTAGGAATTGATCCATCACGAGACGATGTTGAACATGGATACTATGATGAGGATGATGATAGTGACTTCGATCTCGATGAGTCTATGAGACACTTTGGTCTTATGGGTAATCTTCGCGGCTACATGGTTGCAGGAAAGGAATGGGTCCTTGATAGTGGATGTACCGATCATATGACCGGAGACAAGGATATGTTTCGTGAGCTTGCTGAAAATGACGACCCTCGGAAGTACGTCAATTTTGGTGATAACTCAAAGGGTAAGGTGGTTGGCTTTGGTAAGGTGGCCATCTCACATGATAGCTCCATACAAAATGTTATGCTCGTTGAATCTCCTGGCTACAATTTACTTTCCGTATCTAGACTTGCTGACTTTGGTTTCAATGTCCTATTCACTGAAGTAGATTGCCAAGTGTTTCGTAGAGATAATCATAAAATGGTCTTTACGGGTATACGTAGAGGTGATCTTTACATTGTTGACTTCACTAAAAAGGCTCAACCTTGCTTAATTGCTAAATCTTTGAAAGGCTGGTTGTGGCATAGAAGGTTAGGTCATGTGGCATGCGAAATCTTGATAAGCTTATTAAAGGTGATCATATCCTTGGAGTAAAAGATGTTATATTTGACAAGGATAGATTGTGTAGTGCTTGTCAAGCCGGAAAATAGGTTGGAGGAAGTCACCCCATGAAGAACATCATGACCATGAGAAGACCGCTCGAGCTACTTCATATGGATCTCTTTGGTCCCAATGCCTACAAGAGTCTCGGTGGAAACTCATTTGGTCTAGTTATAGTTGATGATTTTTCTAGATTTACGTGGGTGCTCTTTCTTGATGATAAATCGCAGGTCCAAAAGATCTTCAAGAACTTCACAAGGAAGGCCCAAAATCAATCTGAAGTGAAGATCAAGAAGGTTCGCAGCGACAACGGAACGAAGTTCAAGAACGCAAATGTGGATACCTTTCTTGACGAAGAAGGGATTTCACACGAGTTCTCGGCTACATACACACCTCAACAAAATGGAGTTTTTGAGAGGAAGAACCGAACTCTTATTGAGATGGCGAGAACGATGCTTGATGAGTACAAGACTCCAAAACACTTTTGGGCGGAAGCGGTTGAGACGGCTTGTCATGCAACAAATCGCTTGTATCTTCACAAGCTACTCGGCAAGACGACATACGAACTCCTCACAGTAACAAACCCCAAGTTGGATACTTTTGAGTATTTGGCTCAAAGTGTTACATTCTTGATAAGCATCATAGTTCTAAATTTGCTCCTAAATCTCATGAGGGTTTCCTACTTGGTTATGGCTCAAACTCTCACACCTACCGTGTCTACAATAATTTCACCCGAAAGGTTGAAGAGACGGTAGATGTGAAGTTCGATCAATCTAACGGCTCGCAAGTAGAGCAATTGCCAATTGATGTAGGAGACAGAGACCCTTCGGAAGTGATCCAAGACTTGTCTATTGGCAAGATTCGTCCAACAGAGGTGGAGGAGAGTACCTCGTTCGTCCAAGTGGAAGCTTCTACCTCGCGACAAGGTGAACCAAGAGTTAACATGGAAGCATCCACGAGTGGGACACACCAAGATGAAGAAAACGAGGAAGTACACCAAGATGAACCTCATCAACCTCCTTCTCCACCACGACAAGAGAACAACAACATCAACATTGAAGAAGGCCAAGAAGAAGGACAAGATGATGAAGAAGATGTTCCACCCCAACCCAAGCAAAATCTCTCACGAGTTCGAGCAAGAGTCTCAAGAGACCATCCCGTCGAACAAATCTTCGAAGATATTCAAACCTGGAGAATCACTCGCTCTAAAACTCGTTTGGCTAACTTTTGTGAACATTATTCATTCATCTCTAGCATTGAACCTATGAAGGTTGAAGAAGCATTGGAAGATCCGGATTGGATAAATGCCATGCATGAAGAGCTACACAACTTTGAGAGAAATCAAGTGTGGACATTGGTCGAGAAGCCCGACAACAACCACAACATAATTGGTACCAAATGGGTGTTTCGCAACAAGCAAGACGAAGATGGTCAAGTCGTCCGCAACAAAGCACGTCTCATCGCCCAAGGCTACACTCAAGTCGAAGGTATGGACTATGGTGAGACATACGCCCCCGTTGCTAGACTTGAGTCCATCTGCATCTTACTTGCCTATGCTAATCATCATGATATCACCTTGTACCAAATGGATATTAAAAGTGCTTTTATAAATGGTGAAATTGAGGAGGAAGTTTATGTTAAGCAACCTCCCAGCTTTGTCAATCCTAAGAAACCCGACCATGTTTACAAACTTCACAAAGCTCTTTATGGTCTTAAACAAGCTCCTAGAGCGTGGTACAAATGCTTGACCATGCTCCTTATTGAAAAAGGCTTTGAGATTGGAAAGATAGATTCCACTCTTTTTACTAAAAGGGTTAATGGTGAATTATTTGTGTGCCAAATTTATGTTGATGATATCATATTTGGTTCGACTAACCCTCATTTTAGTGAAAAGTTTGGGAAGCTAATGTCGAAGAAGTTTGAGATGTCTATGATGAGTGAACTCAAGTTCAGACTGAAGGAAATATGCCCTAGAGGAAATAATAAAGTTATTATTTATTTCCTTATATCATGATAAATGTTTATTATTCATGCTAGAATTGTATTAACCGGAAACTTAGTACATGTGTGAATACATAGACAAATTAGAGTGTCACTAGTATGCCTCTACTTGACTAGCTCGTTGAATCAAAGATGGTTAAGTTTCCTAGCCATAGACATGAGTTGTCATTTGATTAACGGGATCGCATCATTAGAGAATGAAGTGATTGACTTGACCCATTCTGTTAGCTTAGCACTTGATCGTTTAGTTTATTGCTATTGCTTTCTTCATGACTTATACATGTTCCTATGACTATGAGATTATGCAACTCCCGAATACCGGAGAATCACTACATAACTGGGTGATTATAAAGATGCTCTACAGGTGTCTCCGATGGTGTTTGTTGAGTTGGCATAGATCGAGATTAGGATTTGTCACTCCGATTGTCGGAGAGGTATCTCTGGGCCCTCTCGGTAATGCACATCACTATAAGCCTTGCAAGCAATGTGACTAATGAGTTAGTTGTGGGATGATGCATTACGGAACGAGTAAAGAGACTTGCCGTTAACGAGATTGAACTAGGTATTGAGATACCGATGATTGAATCTCGGGCAAGTAACATACCGACGACAAAGGGAACAACGTATGTTGTTATGCAGTTTGACCGATAAAGATCTTCGTAGAATATGTGGGAGCCAATATGAGCATCCAGGTTCCGCTATTGGTTATTGACCGGAGACGTGTGTCGGTCCTGTCTACATAGTTCTCGAACCCGTAGGGTCTGCACAGTTAACGTTCTATGACGATCGGTATTATGAGTTTACGTATTTTGATGTACCGAAGGTTGTTCGGAGTCCCGGATGTGATCACGGACATGATGAGGAGCCTCGAAACGGTCGATACATAAAGATCGATATATTGGATGGCTATGTTTGGACATCGGAATGGTTCCGGGTGAGTTCGGGCATTTACCGGAGTACCGGGAGGTTACCGGAACCCCCCGGGGAGCATATGGGCCTTAATGGGCCTTAGTGGGAGAGAAGAGAAGGCAGCCTAGGAGGGGGCGCCCCCCCAAGCCCAATCCGAATTGGGTGAGGGGGTCGGGCCCCCTTTCCTTTCTCCTTCCCCTCTTCCTTCTATTCCTAGTGGGACTAGGAAAGGTGGAGTCCTACTCCCACTAGGAGAAGGACTCCTCCCCCCTTGGCGCGCCTAGAAAGGTCGGCCGGCCTCCCCCTCCGTCCTTTATATACGTGGGGAGGGGGCACCCCATAGACACACAAGTTGATCATTGATCTCTTAGCCGTGTGCGGTGCCCCCCTCCACCATAATCCACCTCGGTCATATCGGTGCAGTGCTTAGGCGAAGCTCTGCGTCGGTAGCTTCATCATCACCGTCATAACGCCGTCGTGCTGACAAAGCTCTCCCTCGACACTCAGCTAGATCGAGAGTTCGTGGGACATCACCGAGCCGAACGTGTGCAGATCGCGGAGGTGCCGTACTTTCGATACTAGGATCGGTCGGATCGTGAAGACGTATGACTACATCAACCGCGTTGTCATAACGCTTCCGCTTATGGTCTACGAGGGTACGTGGACTACCCTCTCCCCTCTCGTTGCTATGCATCACCATGATCTTGCGTGTGCGTAGGATTTTTTTTTTGAAATTACTGCGTTCCCCAACAGTGGCATCCGAGCCAGGTCTATGCGTAGATGTTATATGCACGAGTAGAACACAAAGAGTTGTGGGCGATAATAGTCATACAGCTTACCAGCACGTCATACTTTGATTCGGCGGTATTGTTGGATGAAGCGACTCAGACCGACATTACGCGTATGCTTACGCGAGACTGGTTCTACCGACGTGCTTCGCACACAGGTGGCCAGTGGGTGTCTGTTTCAACATCTTTAGTTGAATCGAGTGTGACTACGCCCGGTCCTTGTTGAAGGTTAAAACAACGCACTTGACGAAAAATCATTGTGGTTTTGATGCGTAGGTAAGAACGGTTCTTGCCAGCGGGCGCAGAGTACCAGTTGCCTCTTTGGTGCTAAAGGAGCAAGCGCGGGCAAGGAGTCCCGAGGCATCAGGCAAAGATTTCCATATCGGTGCAACGAGACCAAGACCAGCAGGACGGCAGGACGGAGGTTACCGCGGAGCCCATGACGTCCTCACCACTAGAGCCTTTGGCAGGCGAAGACCACCTTTTGTCAGGATAGCTTGTACTAGTTGTCTCCCTTCAAACTTGGTTGTTGTGGGATCCCTTCCCGCCTAACATTTGGGAAGAGGACCAGGGCCTCTATAAATAGGACTAGCCACCACCATGGGGAGGCACCTCATCTTGGATTGGACTCATTCCACCTGTCGGGTGGTTGGTGCGACATATGCCAAGGGATGGCTTATCATTGTGGGAGCCTATAAAACGTCGCCGGTGCCCGGAAACGGGATGAGGCGAAGACATGCACGCCGGCGAATCTTACCCAGGTTCGGGGCTCTCCGAGGAGATAACACCCCTAGTCCTGCTCTGCGGGGTCTCCGCATGATCACTAGATCGACAAAGGGTAGCTACAATCGCTCCTAGAGCTGTTGAGGTCAAGGGAGAAGAAGAACAAGGCTAGCTCCTGCTTCTCTCTATCTATGGTGTGTGTGCTGTGCTTGGGTGCGAACCTAGAAGCCAACCCTTTGCATGGGTGCTCCGGGGGGTTTATATAGGCCTACCCCCCGGGGATACAATGGTAATCCGACTGGGAACTGGTCCCAGCCGTTAGTGTCTACGCTCGCCGACTTCTCCGCCGGCTGTTGGGTCCCGCCGGCTGGTGGGTCCCGCCGGCTGCCGGCGACTTGGTCGACAGGCCGGTCCCACCGCCTAGGGTCTTGTCGGCGGCTGCTTACTGTAGCCACGCCTCCGATGATGAGGGCTTTGTCGAGGTAAGCGTGGCTACAGTGGGCCGCCTCGGGGGCTATCACTGTAGCCTTACCTCGTCTTGTCTCCTTAATGGGGCTCCTGCTTCGAGGAAGGGAGTAGCCGGCTTCTGGAGGCCGGCTATACTCTTGGCCGACTAGGAAAAGCCGGGCCGCCTTCATGCCTCTCTCTGGCTGAAGGGGCCCGCAGTCCTTGGGCCGTACAGGAGTGGGTCGTGGATGACGTCGAGGCTAGCGTGGCTACAGTGCCGAGCCGCACGGGAGACGTCCCTCCCGTACGGCCTCCTGTAGCCATGCCCGCCTCGGGCTTCGGGGGTCGTGGGCCGCACTGTGGCCACACCCCGTCACGTCGCCGTTGTGGAGGAGTGGTTGTGATCTTGGCCGGCTCCTAGGAGTCGGCGTCCTCCTTGGCCGGCTTCTTGGAGTCGGCCACCCCGTAGTCGCCCTAGGGAGGAGTCGGTGAGGCTGGGTCGCCTTCCGGGAGTCGGCTTTAGTGGTAGCCGGCCAGGGAAGGCGGCCCAAATGCTTGGAGTGCATGAAGGCCCAAAGGCCTGATAAATTTTCCAAAGAGCCAGGGGTAGTCGGTTAGGCTACCCGTGGCCATTTACTCCGACACCACCAAGGCCAACTCACCAGCTCAGCAAGCTCTAGAACACCTCTCCTCAGGAGGTTGTTCTTACCTTGTACTGTTCATCCTAAGCCTACAAGGTAATCCACCACACCACACTGGAGTAGGGTATTACACCGCAATGGTGGCCCAAACCAGTATAAACCCTCCCATGTCTTGTTCTTTGGGTTCGGCAAGCTAGGCCTTGAGATCTGTCGGCGTTCTGGGAACGGGGGTCCCCAGACTTGCCTGCCTGCGGCCCACAGCGTGGCTAAGCAGCAGGACATATGTCCCATCTTCGTCGACAAGGCACCCAAGACCCTCGCGAGGGTCCAAGCCTCGCGAGGCGGACGACGCAAGACCTCCTTTGGAGTGCCGTAGCCAAGCAGTCTCACGAGGAGCGGAGATATCAAGGCGAGGCAAACCTCACGAGGCTCTCGTGACGTGAGCCATGACGAACGGTACCAGGCGGGTGCCAAACGGGCGCCAGTGCGTGCAGCGTCTCTATTTCCTCTTTGGTGCTAAGGAGGCCAATGCAGGCGATGAGTACTGAGGCATCAGGAAAAGGTTGCCATATTGGTGCAACGAGACCAAGACCAGGAGGACGGCAAGGCGGAGGTCATCATGGAGCCCAAGACGGCGTCACCCCAGAGCTTTTCGCAGGCAAAGACCGCTTTTGTCAGGATAGCTTGTACTAGCTGTCCCCCTTCAAATTTGCCCGCCGTTGTTGGCTCCCTTCCCACTCGATATTTGGGAAGAGGACCAGGGCCTCTATAAATAGGACTAGCCACCACAGTAGAGACATCGAATCCGGACGCCACAAGTTCACAAGCACAAGAACACCTCAACCTCAGGAGGCTGTTCTTCCCTTGTACTGTTCATCATCAGCCCAAGAGGCAATCCACCACCACCACACTGGAGTAGGGTATTACACCACAACAGTGGCCCGACCCAGTATAAACCCCGTGTCTTTCTGTGTTGCGAGTTCGTCGAGTTCATCCGCGAGATCTTAGCGAGCTAGAGCGTAGATCGGTAGGAGGGAGAGACTTCGCGCGCACCCCAGTGTTCGAACCTTAAGGGTTTGCAGGAACCCCACATCCGACATTTGGCGCGCCAGGTAGGGGTGCGCCGTAGTTTCCCTTCCATCAGTTCATCGCTCCATCGCTCCGTCGTTTCCATGGCGGACGCTCGCCGTGCTCGAGCTGAGTGTTGGGCTGCCCTCTCCGCCCGCGTCGCTCAGACGGCTCCCGTAGGCGGGCCACCTCGTCGTTCTCCGTCTCCCGCTGTGCCACTAGCCCGGCGGGGAACGAGCAGCAGGCGTCCTCGCTCCATCCTTCGGTGCGGCAGGACGGCCGCACCGCTACTCCATCGCCGACACCTGTCGGTTCTTCGTCTCACGCGCACCGCGCTCCCATGGAGGCACGGGCCGCGCTCATCGCGGCGAACGAGCTCCTGCGCTACCACCCCGTCGACAACCTCTACGAGGAGTGGCTCGACCGCGTCGCCGAGCTCGTCCGCGCCATAGGGCACTCTCCGGCGCCGTCCCACTCTCTGCCTCCCCCTCAACCAGCCGCGGGCGACGGGGCTCATGGCATGCCTCCACCACCTCCACCCCAAGACGGTGCCTTGGCACTAAGGCGCGCGCCTCCGCGGCGTGATCCACCGCACCCGGTGCCCGCGCGTGAAGAAAGAAGCTGTTAAGAAATCCCGCGGCCGCGAGAAGCTGCACCGGCGCTCCCCGCGCCACCTCGTCAAGACCGCGTGCCGCCTGCAGAGGCGCAGCGCGGACCTCGCCAAGACCAAGCTCCACCTCAGAAGCGGGCCCCGGTGACCACGGCCGGCTGCCGCGCCTTCACCCCCGAACTATGTAGCGTCGCCTGGCCAGGCAAGTTCAAGCCAGATCTGCCTCCTCGCTATGACGGCACCGCCGACCCCGCAACTCTATGAGCTGAGCATCGAAGCGGCCAACGGCGACGAAAAAGTCATGGCGAACTGGTTTCCCATGGCTCTCAAGGATGGGGCCCGCTCCTGGCTCCTGAACCTACAGCACGGCTCGATCTCGACGAGATGCGCGACCGCTTCGTCGCCAACTTCCAGGGCACTCGCGACCGCCCACCGGCCGCGGGTGATCTACGCCGCATCAAGCAACAGCCGGGAGAGACCCTCCAGAAGTACATCCAGCGCTTCAACAACACCCGCCTCAAGATCCCCAAGGTCACGGACGAAGCCATCATCTCTGCATTCTCGGACGGCGTCCGTGACGTCAAGATGAATGAAGAGCTCGCTATCCACGAGGAGCTCTGCACATCTCAGGAGCTGTTCAACCTGGCGACCAAGTGCGCAAGAGCTGAGGAGGGGCGCCTCTCTCTCCTTGAGCTGCCAGCTGCAGGAGCGGAGGAGAAGAAGGCCAAGGCCAAGGACGTGAAGCGCAAAGAGGCAGTAGTGCTCACAGCGGAGCTCGACACCAAGCGAGGTAGAGATCAGCCCGAGTCATCCAAGAACTGCTGACCGTTCTGCGCCTTCCATAACCTGAACACCCACAACACCAGCGACTGCCAAGAGCTCAGAGCCATACGGGAAGGACGCTACGGTCGATGCCCCGAGCGCAATGACCGGGGCTACGGCCGCGGAGGAGGACGCGGAGGCGGACGCTGGGACGACCGTGGCCCGCGCCAGGAGTGGCGCGACCGGCCTCGTGAGGACCGCTGGCAGGACAAACCTCGCGAGGGCGCCTGGAGGGACCCGCCTCTTGAGGATCTCCCCCAGGGCAACGCCGGTCTTCCCCCGCTGCCCCCACCAAGAAGGAACGACGACCACCACCAGGACGAGGGGGCTGGGGGCTTCCAGGAGCCACGTGCGACCGCCTGCATCTTGGGCGGTGACCAGGCCCCAGCCTCTCAGCGCATCTTCAAACAGTTCGCTCGCGAGGTGAACGCGGTGCTCCCCAAGCTCGAGGCCACACGCCCGCTCAGGTGGTCCCAATGTGCCATCACCTTCAACTCGGCAGATCAGCTCAAGTGCGCAGCCACCACTGGCGCCCTCCCTATGCTATGCTCCCCAGTCATCAGCAATGTGCAAGTCACCAAGACTCTCATTGACGGTGGCGCAGGGCTCAACGTCCTGTCCGTCGACACGTTCGACAACCTCCAAGTGCTATATGAGCAGCTCCAGCCAACCAAGCCTTTCTCAGGAGTGACCGACGGTTCCACCACACCAATAGGGCAGGTCCGCCTGCCTGTCACCTTCGGAGAGCGCAAGAACTATCGCACCGAGCTCATCGACTTCGACGTCGCGCACATCCGCCTGCCATACAATGCCATCCTCGGGTATCCAGCCCTGGCCAAGTTCATGGCGGTCACTCATCATGGCTACAACGTTCTCAAGATGCCAGTAAGTGGAGGAATCATCACGGTCCCGTGTGAGGAGAGGGATGCGGTGTGCTCCCTCGAGCGCGCCTTTCAAGCCGCAGCAATCGACAACCCCGACAGCAGAAGTGAAGGCCCTCCGGAGACCATCCCCAAGAAGAAGCTGCCGCGCCGCGCAGGACCTCAGGAGGATGGCGTCGCGGCAGGAGCCTCATCAGGATCAGCGCCCGCTCTAGGGGCGCCTCCCTCCATCGCATAGGAAGGCGCGCCCGGCGCCCTCCTCAGGCAGGGCTCGTGGGCTCTCTTCTGGAGGGCCTCAGACCTTGCCAACCTCATGAGGGAAGCGCTTGGGCACCACTTGGAAGCGTGCATCACGGCACACCTTCCTCAGGAGAGCACAGGGAAAGGAGTGCCCACCACCCATGAGTTCATTCACCAAGACCACCCAGGAACTGCAAGAAGCAAGAGCCATGCGCGGCCACAGCCACTCACAAGGCGCAGCTCCCCATCCAGGCGAGGATGCTGGGCTGCGTGTCTGCGTCGACGTCCCAGGGCTCAACAGGGCCGCATCTCAGGAGCGCTTCTGGCCGTCGCGTGTGGGTCACTACGAGGGCCCGCCACACAGCTACGTTCGCATGCCCTTCGGCGTGCCGAGCGTGGCGTCGGACCATCAGCGCAATCTACGGTGTATCCTGGCGGCTCAGGAGGCCAGGTACCACGCCGTACTGGAGGAGATGGAGACGGTCTTCAGGGAACCTCCCGAGCCCCCGGAGCCTCCCGAGGCTCGGGTCTCCAGTGGCTCATGAGGAGTCATTCCTTCAGCGCGCGGCTTCAGCTGCACCAACTCTACTTCGTCTACAGAACCAGGTGACATCTTCCAAGTTGTTTAAGCTGGGAGCGCCCCTCGGGCTGCATTATTCCCAGGCCACATGGGTCCGTCCTTGTGGCATGTATCCCTTTTGCTTAAGTCTTTAGCTTACCTTGCTGGGGGCGCCCCTCGGGCTGCATCATCCCCAAGCCGCTCGGGCCAGACCCAGTGGCATGTATCTTCCTGCATTTATCCAAGTTGATCTGCTCTCCATGCTTAACCTGCCAACAACTATCACCTGCTCGATCATCGCCTCCCCCGGGGCCTTCACACAGGCACGGCGCTGGTGCATGGGTTCGTCCCTGCCACACCGATAAATTTGAGTGGTCGAGCTCTGGCTCACGGCATGCGGCGCGCACGTCACCTCACCAGGCCCTCAGTGCCTTCACCTCACCCAGAGCAACCAGCGGCAAGCTAACAGCTATAACGGCAAACCATGTTTCTTCTTGTGCCTGCTCACAGGGATCCCGAGGGAAGGATAGCAGGCGGCCCCACAAGTCCCTTTTTCCTCGTGTAATTCGCTTGTGCGTTAAAAGGGGGGCTCTTGAGCATTGCGACTCAGGAGCTCTTACTGGCTCTCTAGCCCTCACCCCCTGGCCATGACCACGGCATCGCGACCTGGCATACCAGCGGCGGCTGAGCTCGCTCGAGGGCCGGGACCTGAGGACGTAGAGCACTAAGGAGAGCATGAGGGGAGGGGAACTCGTATGGGCCGACCTGGCTATGCCGCACGAGTTGGCGCGCAGCCCTAGCGTGACATCAGGAATCGCCGCGAAGCCAGCAAGATAAGTTTCGCCCTAGGATCGGCTAAATATCTGGGCCTAATGGTCACTCACACCATGCCGCTGCTCCGTTGCGGCTAAGTCATTTCCCTTTCTTGCTTTACCATGGCTGCTTGAGCGCTAAGGGGGACCTCCTGAGCATCGCGCCTCAGGGGCTCTTACTGGACCTCGGGCCGCACACCTCCTGGCCTTGACCACGGCACGCGACGTGGCATACCAGCGACGGCTGTAGCCTGCCTGGGGACCGGGACCTGTCAGCGTAGAGCAACAAGCCATCGCAAGGAAAGAAAGGGGGGACCAAGCCTTAACGGGACATGCACTCACCAAGTTTTCATAACAAGGAAGATAAGCACCAAAGACATTACAGACCCTTACATGCCCCCACGGGGTGATTCATGATCCTTCGCAGGAAACAAAAGCTGATGCTAAGGGGAATCCTATCTACACCCTTCCGTGGCAGACGCCATCATCAACAGTGGGCCACGGGAGGCCGGCGCCAACCCCATCCAGATCAGCGGCGGCGACGGCCGGACGCCGCAGCCCTACTCTGAGCGCAGCGAGAACTCGAAGGCACGTAGCTGTCGTCGCCCATCTCCGGAGTCTCGTAAAGCTCAGGAGAGCTGCTGGACTCCCAGGGCCTGCTGCTGTTGGAGTAGCTGCGGGCGGAGCGCACGTCGGTCTGGCGCTCCTCCCCAGGGCAGCACTCAAGGCGGCGGCCCTCGGCGTCGAAGACCTTGAAGAAGAGCGTGGAGGCGCCGTCGTACTCAAGGTGGATCGTGAGGGCTCCTCTCGCATGGCAGACCCGCGCGATCTCGCCCCAGCCACGAGTCATGAAGATCTTGCTGGTGGACACCACTTCGATCTCTGCTCCAGTCGCCGGAGCGCTGCAGTCGGCATGCTGCAGCCAGAGCTCGAGAGGCCCCCTCGGCGGCATCAAGTTGGAGAAGAACCGCGAGAAGCGGATCCAGGAGCTTGGAGGCATCGGCGCCCACAGCACCAACTCGCGCGAGGAGTCTGTGGCATGGACCCCAGGGGCGACGGCACGTGACGCCGTGGCGCGATGGCCTCGGACGCGGCGCGGGCGGCGCTGCTCACCGCTCCAACCTCCCGAGCCCTCGGCTCGGGCGTACAAGGGTAGCGGGTACATAGGAGGAGGCCGCTCGCACCAAGGCCTCGTCACCACCTGCATCGCCGCTTCATCACGGCGATGGATCGACCTCTTCTTCGGTGGAAGTGGCCCCGGATCGCGAGGAGCTTTTCCTTTCTCTTCGGCGGAAAACCTTCTGATGGGCGCCATTCTTGTCAGTAGTGGAGCAAGGAGGGAGAAGCAAGCGAGCGAGGAAGAGATGGGCAACGGGGGCTCCGCCCCCTCCCCATTTATAGCAAGAGAAGGCCAACCGGCGTCTCCCACGATCGCAGGTAATGATGGTTTTCCTTGCATGTCGCAGGGACTTGTCAAGTCGTGCAGTTGCCGAGGCAGCGTGGGGAAGCAGAGACGCCCACGTCCAATCAACCGCCATGCGTCGACCGAGGCCGCAGGCTTTTGGGGCCCGCGGTGCTCCGAACTTGACCCTTGGGTTCGCCGCAAAGCCAAGCCTGAGCGCACCTTGGGTCCGGGGGCTACTGTCGGCATTCTGGGAACGGGGGTCCCCATACTTGCCTGCCTGCAGCCCACAGCGTGGCTAAGCAGCAAGCCGTATGGCCCATCTTCGTCGACAAGGCACCCAAGACCCTCGCGAGGGTCCAAGCCTCGCGAGGCGGACGACGCAAGACCTCTTTTGGAGTGGCCTAGCCAAGCAGCTCACGAGGAGCGGAGATATCAAGGCGAGGCAAACCTCACGAGGCTCTCATGACGTGAGCCATGACGAATGGTACCAGGCGGGTGCCAGATGGGCGCCAGTGCGCGCAGCGTCGCTATTTCCTCTTTGGTGCTAAGGAGGCCAGCGCAGGTGAAGAGTACCGAGGCATCAGGCAAAGGTTGCCATATTGGTGCAACGAGACCAAGACCAGGAGGACGGCAAGGCGGAGGTTGTTGTGGAGCCCAAGACGGCGTCACCCCAGAGCTTTTCGCAGGCGAAGACCGCTTTTGTCAGGATAGCTTGTACTAGCTGTCCCCCTTCAAATTTGCCCGCTGTTGTTGGCTCCCTTCCCGCTCGATATTTGGGAAGAGGACCAGGGCCTCTATATATAGGACTAGCCACCACAGTAGAGGCATCGAATCCGGACGCCACAAGTTCACAAGCACAAGAACACCTCAACCTCAGGAGGCTGTTATTCCCTTGTACTGTTCGTCATCAGCCCAAGAGGCAATCCACCACCACCACACTGGAGTAGGGTATTACACCACAACGGTGACCCGAACCACTATAAACCCCGTGTCTTTCTGTGTTGCGAGTTCATCGAGTTCATCCGCGAGATATTAGCAAGCTAGAGCGTAGATCGGTAGGAGGGAGAGACTTCGCGCGCACCCCAGTGTTCGAACCTTAAGGGTTTGCCGGAACCCCACATCCGACAAGATCGTTGTGAGAGCGATCTAGGGAGAGAGAGTTTTGTGCGCACCCCAGTGTTCGAACCTCAAGGGTTTGCCGGAACCCGTAATCCAACAGCCATGGTAGATGGGATCTGACAGAAAATAGCAAGGAAAAGAGAACAGAGGATTTCCCCGTGATACGGTGGTTAACAGGTTCAGGAAGTGTATATAGATTTTTTTATCTTGGAGGACAAGTATACAGAAGAAAAACGGAGTCCGGGAGGTGTCCCAGGTGGGCACAACCCACTTGGGCACGCCAGGCAAGCCTGGCGCGCCCTGGTGTCTTGTGCCCACCAGGAGACGCTTTCTGGAAGTTTCTTTATTTCCAAAATTCTTAAATATTCCAAAACTGATAAAAAATATTTTGCAATTTTTTTGGAGTCTGTTTACTTACCGTATCACATACCTCCTCATTTTCACGATTATGGAGTGTTCCGGAAGGACTCTTTTATGTGTTCTTCCGGTGTCAAAGTTTGGATAATATTACTTTCAACATTAATGGGCGTACCTGAGATATAATGTTTTATTCATTGCCCATTAACAACCTTCGAGTTAGTACCTTCAGCATTATTTATTTTGGTAGCTCCAGATCGATGAACCTCCTCGACAACACAGGGGCCTTGCCATTTGGAGAGGAGTTTCCTGCAAAGAATCTGAAACGAGAGTTGTACAAAAGAACATATTCTCCGACTTTGAACTCACGCTTTTGGATTCTTTTGTCATGCCATCTTTTAACCTTTCCTTTGAATAATTTTGCATTTTCATAAGCTTGGGTTCTCCATTCATCTAATGAGCTTATATCAAATAACCTCTTTTCTCCAGGAAGTTTGAAATCATAATTGAGTTCTTTAATTTCCGAATATGCTTTATGTTCTAATTCAAGAGGCAAATGACAAGCCTTTCCGTAGACCATTTTATAAGGAGACATACCCATAGGATTTTTATATGTTGTTCTATCAGCCCAAAGTGCATCATCTAATTTCTTAGACCAATTCTTCCTGGACCTATTGACAGTCTTTTGCAAAATTAATTTTATTTCTCTATTGCTAAGTTCAACTTGACCACTACACTCAGGATGATAAGGTGATGCAATTCTATGGTTAACATCATACTTGGCAAGCATTTTACGAAAAGCACCATGAATAAAGTGTGAACCACCATCAGTCATTAAATATCCAGGGACTCCAAACCTTGGGAAAATAAATTCCTTAAGCATTTTAATAGAGGTGTTGTGATCAACACTACTTGTTGGAATAGCTTCTACCCATTTAGTAACATAATGAACAACAACCAAAATATGTGTATACCCATTAGAGGAAAGAAAAGGTCCCATGTAATCAAATACCCAAACATCAAATGGTTCAACAGCAACTTAATAATTCATAGGCATTTCTTGACGCTTACCGATATTACCTATTCTTTGACATTCATCATAAGATGAGACGTACTTACTAGCATCCTTGAAGAGAGTATGCCAATAAAATCCAGACTGCAATACCTTGTGAGCAGTTCTATCTCTAGCATGATGCCCTCCATAAGCTTCGGAGTGACATTTCCGTAGGATTTTGTCCCTGTTCATGCTCAGGTACACAACGTCTAATAATACCATCTACTCCTTTTGTATAAAGATGTGGGTCATCCCAAAAGTAACGTCTTAAATCACAGAAGAATTTTTTCTTTTGTTGGTATGTAAAGCTAGGTGGTAAATATTTAGCAACGATGTAATTAGCATAGTCAGCATACCAAGGAGTACTATTAGCAACATTTATTGTAGCTAACTGCTCATCAGGAAAACTATCATCAATAGGTAGTGGGTCATCAAGCACATTTTCAAGCCTAGACAAGTTATCAGCTATGGGGTTCTCAGCTCCTTACCTACCAATGATATGTAAATCAAATTCTTGTAACAAAAGAACCCATCTAATAAGTCTAGGTTTAGCATCTTTATTTTCCATAAGATATTTAATAGCAGCATGGTCGGTGTGAATGATAACTTTAGAACCAACAATGTAAGATCTAAATTTATCAGAAGCAAACACCACTGCTAGAATTTCCTTTTCAATACTAGCATAATTTCGTTGGGCACTATCTAGAGTTTTACTAGCATAATGAATAACATTAAGTTTCTTATCAAGTCTTTATCCTAGAACAACACCAACAACATAATCACTAGCATCACACATAATTTCAAAAGGCAAGTTCCAGTCAGGTGGTTGAACAATAGGTGCAGAAATTAAGGCTTTCTTGAGTGTTTCAAAGGCTTTTAAACAATCATCATAAAAAACAAAAGGAATATCCTTTTGCAAACGATTTGTAAGCGGCCTAGAATTTTTTGAAAAGTCTTTGATAAATCTCCTATAGAAACCAGCGTGACCAAGGAAACTACGAATACCTTTGATATCTTTAGGACATGGCATTTCCTCAATTGCGTCAACCTTAGCTTTGTCCACCTCAATAACTCTTTAAAAAAAATTATGTCCCAAAACAATACCTTTGTTAACCATAAAGTGGCACTTCTCCCAATTCAAGACAAGATTTGTTTGCTCACATCTCTGCAAAACTCGATCAAGATTGCTTAAACAATCATCAAAAGACTTCCCATAAACAGAAAAGTCATCCATGAAAACCTCAACAACATTTTCACAAAAGTCAGAGAATATAGCAATCATACATCTTTGAAAAGTAGCAGGTGCACTGCATAAACCAAAAGGCATACGTCTCTAATCATAAGTTCCAAAAGGACAAGTAAAAGTGGTCTTTTCTTGATCAGGTTGAGAAACAGGTATTTGTGAAAAACCAGAATATCCATCAAGGAAGCAAAAATGTGCGTGCTTAGATAATCTTTCTAGCATTTGATCAATAGAAGGCAGAGGGTAATGATCTTTTCTAGTTGCTTTGTTTAATTTTCTAAAATCAATTACCATTCTATAGCCTGTAACAATTCTTTGTGGGATAAGTTCATTCTTATCATTAGGAACAACAGTAATACCTCCTTTCTTAGGGACACAATGAACAGGACTTACCCATCTACTATCAGCTATAGGATAGATTATACCTCCTTCCAGAAGTTTTAATATTTCCGTTCTTACCACTTCTTTCATCTTCGGATTTAATTAACTGACGTTGGTGATCAACAACGGGTTTAGCATCAGGCTATTAATCTTGTGCTAACATAGAGTGGGACTAATGCCCTTTAAATCATCAAGAGTATACCCAATAGCAGCTCGGTGCTTCCTTAGAACTTTCAATAATCTTTCTTCTTCATGTTCTGAAAGGTTAGCATTAATAATAATAGGATATATCTTCTTCTCATCAAGATAAGCATATTCAAAGTGTCTGGAAATTGTTTTAATTCAAACACAGGATCACCCTTAGGTGGAGGAGGACCTCCTAGAGTTTCAATAGGCAAATCATGTTTAAGCAGAGCACGTTGTTCAAAGAAAATTTTATCTATTTCATTTCTTTCATGCATATGCAAATCATTTTCATGGTCTAGCAGATATTGTTCTAAATTATTTCATCCTTACTAGGCAATTCTTTTTTATGAGGTTCCCTACTAAACTTGGAAAAATTAAACTCATGAGACTGTCACCAAAGCTAACACCGACAATTTGTTTCTCACAATCTATTTTAGCATTGACGGTGTTCAAGAAAGGTCTACCAAAGATAATGGGACAAAAGTCATCTTGTGGGGAACCAAGAACAAGAAAATCAGTAGGGTATTTTATTTTCCCACACAAGACTTCAACATATCTAACAATCCCAAGTGGTGTGATGGTGTCTATATTAGCAATTTTAATAGTAACATCTATGTCTTCTATCTCAGCGGGTGCTATGTCATTCATAATTTCTTGATATAAGGTAAAGGGAATAACACTCACGCTAGCACCTAACTCTCATAAACCATGATAATAGTGATCTCCTATCTTAACTGAGACAACATGCATGCCAACAACAGGTCTATGTTTATCTTTTTCATCGGGTTTGGCAATTCTAGCAGCTTCGTCACAGAAGTAAATAACATGCCCATCTATATTTTCAAACAGGAGATCCTTAACCATAGCAACACTTGGTTCTACCTTGATTTGTTCAGCTGGTTTGGTTGTTCTAATATAACTTTTATTGACCACAGTTGAAACTTTAGCATGTTCCTTCATCCTAACAGGGAAAGGTGGTTTTTCAATATAAGTAGTAGGAACAACTGGATCAACATTATAAATAATAGTATCATCTTTAGCTATTACCGGTTCTTTAATTTCTTCTTTAATAGGTGGGTGATATTTGAAGCACTTCTCCTTAGGGAGATCAACATGAGTAGCAAAAGATTCACAAAAGGAGGCTACTATCTCAGAGTCAAGTCCATATTTAGTGCTAAACTTTTGAAAAGCATCGGTATTCATAAAGGATTTAACACAATCAAACTTAAGCTTAATACTTGACTCTTTACCTTCATCGAGTTCGCAATCTTCAGAGTTGCATTCAATTCTTTCTAAAAGATCCCACCGGAATTCAATAGTCTTCTTCATAAAGGAACCAGTACAAGAAGTATCGAGCATGGATCGATCATTATGCGAAAGCCGAACTTAAAAATTCCGAATAATAATTTTCTTGAGAGCTCATGGTTGGGGCTTGAATATCACACTGACTTAAGCTTCCCCAAATCTAGAGTTATACTTTCTCCATCATGAGGCCAAAAATTATATATATAATTCCGATCACGACGAACTAGATGCATAGGATAATTTTTTGGTGAAAGTCCAATTCAATCGATTCCAATTCCAAGATCCAATATCATCGCATAGCCTATACCATGACAATGCTTTTACCTTCAAATATAAAGGGAAAACCTTCTTCTTAGTTTCATCTGCGGGTAAACCTGCAAGCTTAAATAATGCACAAATTTCTTCCACATATATCAAGTGCATATCAGGATGTTCGGTTCCATCTCCTGCATAAGGATTAGCTAGCAGTTGTTCTATCATACCCAAAAGAATTTCATATTCAATATTTTCAGTAGGTGCAGTAGGTTGAGGGGTGACTAATTGCGGTTTCGGCCGAGGTGAAGATACCTTGAACAAACCCCTCAAAGGATTGTTCTCCATAGTAACAAGTGACAATAAATGTTAGCACGTAGTAATAATTTTTCCTTACCAAGAGCGCTTCACTCCCCGGCAACGGCGCCAGAAAAGAGCCTTGATGACCCACAAGTATATTGGATCAATTTTAGTCTTTCAATAAGTAAGAGTGTCGAACCCAACAAGGTGCAGAAGGAAATGACAAGTGGTTTTCAACAAGGTAATGTCTGCAAGTGCTGAAATTGTAAGTAACAGAGTAGTTTGATAGCAAGATAATTTGTAACGAGCAAGTAACGGTAATAGTAACAAAAGTGCAGCAAGGTAGCCCAATCCTTTTGAGGCAAAGGACAGGCCAAAACGGACTCTTATATTAAGCAAAGCGTTCTTGAGGGTACACGGGAATTTCATCTAGTCACTTTCATCATGTTGGTTCGATTCGTGTTCGCTACTTTGATAATTTGATATGTGGGTGGACCAGTGCTTAGGTGATCTCCTTACTTGAACAAACCTCCTACTTATGATTAACCCCCTCTCAAGCATCCGCAACTACGATAAAAGTATTCAGAATAAATTCTAACCATAGCATTAAACTTTTGGATCCAATCGGTCCCTTACGGAATAGCGCATAAACAAGGGTTTAAGCTTCTGTCACTCTCGCAACCCATAATCTAATAACCACTCCACAATGCATTCCCTTAGGCCAAATATGGTGAAGTGTCATGTAGTCGACGTTCACATGACACCACTAAGGGAATTACAACATACATACTATCAAAATATCAAACACATATCAAGTTCACATGATTACATGCAACAAGGTTTCTCCCTTGACCTCAAGAAGAAAAGTAACTACTCACAAATGATAATCATGCTCAAGATCAGAGGGGTATTAAATAGCCTATTAGATCTGAACATATAATCTTCCACCAAATAAACCATATAGTAATCAACTACAAGATGTAATCAACACTACTAGTCACCCACAAGTACCAAAGTGAAGTTCCGGTACAAAGATTGAACAAAAGAGATGAACTAGGGTTTGAGAGGAGATGGTGTTGTTGAAGATGTTGATGGAGATTGCCCACCCCAAGATGGGAGAGTTGTTGGTGATGATGATGACGATGATTTCCCCCTCTGGGAGGGAAGTTCCCCTGGCGGAATCGTGATACGTCCATTTTGCATCATGCTTTTATATCGATATTTATTGCATTATGGGCTGTTATTACAAGTTATGTCACAATACTTATGCATATTCTCTCTGATTTTACAAGGTTTACATGAAGAGGGAGAATGCCGGCAGCTGGAATTCTGGGCTGGAAAAGGAGCAAATATTAGAGACCTATTCTGCACAACTCCAAAAGTCCTGAAACTTCACGGAAGTCATTTTTTGGAATTAATAAAAAATACTGAGCGAAGAAAGTATCAGAGGGGGCCCACACCCTGGCCACGAGGGTGGGGGCACGCCTTACCCCCCGGGCGCGCCCCCTGCCTCGTGGGCCCCCTGGCAGGCCTCCGGTGCCCATCTTCTGCTATATGAAGTCTTTTACCCTGGAAAAAATCATAAGCAAGCTTTCGGGAAGAAACTCCGCTGCCACGAGGCGGAACCTTGGCGGAACCAATCTAGGGCTCCGGCAGAGCTGTTCTACTAGGGAAACTTCCCTCCGGGATGGGGAAATCGTCGCCATCGTCATCACCAACGATCCTCTCATCGGGAGGGGGTCAATCTCCATTAACATCTTCACCAGCACCATCTCCTCTAAAACCCTAGTTCATCTATAGTATCCAATCTTTGTCCCAAAGCCTCAGATTGGTACCTGTGGGTTGCTAGTAGTGTTGATTACTCCTTGTAGTTGATGCTAGGTGGTTTATTTGGTGGAAGATCATATGTTCAGATCCTTTATGCATATTAATACCCCTCTGATTATGAACATGAATATGATTTGTGAGTAGTTACGTTTGTTCCAAAGGACATGTGTGAAGTCTTGATATAAGTAGTCATGTGAATTTGGTATTCATTATATTTTGATGAGATGTATGTTGTCTTTCCTCTAGTGGTGTTATGTGAACGTCGACTACATGACACGTCACCATTGTTTGGGCCTAGAGGAAGGCATTGGGAAGTAATAAGTAGATGACGGGTTGCTAGAGTGACATAAGCTTAAACCCTAGTTTATGCGTTGCTTCGTAAGGGGCTGATTTGGATCGATATGTTTCATGCTATGGTTAGGTTTACATTAATACTTCTTTTGTAGTTGCGGATGCTTGCAATAGGAGTTAATCATAAGTGTGATGCTTGTCCAAGAAAGGGGAGCACCCAAGCACGTGTCCACCCACATACCAAATTATCAAATTAACGAACGCGAATCATATGAGCGTGATGAAAACTAGCCTGACGATATTCCCATGTGCCCTCGGGAGCGCTTTTCTTTATATAAGAGTTTGTCCAGGCTTGTCCTTTGCTACAAAAAGGATTGGTCCATCTTGCTGCACCTTATTTACTTTTGTTGCTTGTTACCCGTTACCAATTACCTTATCACAAAACTATCTGTTACCGATAATTTCAGTGCTTGCAGAGAATACCTTACTGAAAAGTGCTTATCATTTCCTTTTGCTCCTTCTTGGGTTCGACACTCTTACTTATCGAAAGGACTACGATAGATCCCCTACACTTGTGGGTCATCAAGACTCTTTTCTGGTGCCGTTTCCGGGGAGTGAAGCGCCTTTGGTAGTTGGAATTTGGTAAGGGAAAATTCATATAGTGTGCTGAAATTTACTGTCAGTTGTTACTATGGAACACAATTCTTTGAGGGGCTTGTTCGGGGTATCTTCACCCCGACCAGTAGAGCAAAGAGTTGCTCCTCAACCTACTGAATATAATGAAAATGTTTACTTTGAAATTCCTTTGGGTATGGTAGAGAAATTGCTAGCTAATCCTTTTACAGGAGATGGAACATTGCATCCTGATTTACACCTAATCTATGTGGATGAAGTTTGTGGATTATTCAAGCTTGCAGGTATGCCCGAGGATGTTATCAAGAACAAGGTCTTCCCTTAATCTTTGAAGGGAGAGGCATTGACATGGTTTAGGCTATGTGATGATATGGGATCATGGAACTACAACAGATTGAAATTGGAATTTCATCATAAGTTTTATCCTATGCATCTTGTTCATCGTGATCATAATTATATATATAATTTTTGGCCTCGCGAAGGAGAAAGCATCGCTCAAGCTTGGGGGAGGCTTAAGTCAATGTTATATTCATGCCACAATCATGAGCTCTCAAGAGAAATGATTATTCAAAAAATTTATGCTCGGCTTTCTCTCAATAATCGCTCCATGCTCAATACTTCTTGTACTGGATCTTTTATGATGAAGAATATTGAATTCAAATGGGATTTATTGGAAAGAATTAAACGCAACTCTGAAGACTGGGATCTCGACGAAGGTAAGGATTCAGGTATAACACCTAAGTTTGATTGTGTTAAATATTTTATGGATACCGATGTTTTCCATGAATTTAGCACTAAATATGGACTTGACTCTGAGATAGTAGCTTCTTTCTGTGAATCCTTTTCTACTCATGTTGATCTCCCTAAGGAAAGTGGTTTAAATATAATCCTCCCATTGAAGTAAAAGTAGTTGCACCTATTAAATTTCAATAAAAGACTATCACTTACAATGATCCTGTTGTTCCTACTGCTTATATTGAGAAACCACCTTTCCCTGTTAGAATAAAGGATCATGCTAAAGCTTCAACTGTGGTCAACAAAAGTAATATTAAGACACCCAAACACCCTGAGCAAATTAAAGTTGAACCTAGTATTGCTATGGTTAAAGATCTCTTGGCTGATAATATTGATGGGCATGTCATTTACTTCTGTGAAGAAGCTGCTAGAATTGCTAGGCCTGATACTACAAATAAACATAGACCTGTGGTAGGCATGCCTGTTATATCTGCTAAAATAGGAGATCATTGTCATCATAGTTTGTGTGATATGGGTGCCAGTGTCAGTGCAATACCTTACACTCTATATACAGAAATTATGCATGATATTGCACCTGCTGAGATAGAAGAAATTGATGTTACGATCAAGCTTGCCAATAGAGATACTATTTCACCAGTCAAGATTGTCAGAGATGTTGAAGTCTTGTGTGGGAAAGTTAAATATCCTGCTGATTTTCTTGTTCTTGGTTCCTCACAAGATGACTTTTGTCCCATTATATTTGGTAGACCCTTCTTGAATACCGTTAATGCTAGGATAGACTGCGAAAAGGATGTTGTTACTATTGGTTTGGGTGATATGTCTCATGAGTTTAATTTTGCTAAATTTTCTAGACAACCCCGTGATGAGGAATTGCCTAGTAAAGATGAAATTATTGGTCTTGCTTCTATTGCCGTGCCTCCTAGTGATCCTTTAGAACAATATTTGCTAGACCATGAAAATGATATGTTTATGAATGAAAGAAGGGAAATAGATGAAGTATTATTTAAACAGGGACCTATTTTGAAACACAACTTGCCTGTTGAAATCCTAGGGGATCCTCCTCCACCTAAGGGTGATCCCGTGTTTGAGCTTCAACCATTACCTGATACTCTCAAATATGCTTATCTTGATGAAAAGAAGATATACCCTGTTATTATTAGTGCTAAACTTTCAGAGCATGAAGAAAACAAATTATTGAAAACTCTAAAGAAGCACTGCGCTGCTATTGGATATACTCTTGATGATCTTAAGGGCATTAGTCCCACTCTATGCCAGCACAAAATTAAATTGGAGAAAGACGCTAAACCGGTTGTTGATCACCAACGACGGTTAAATCCTAAGATGAAAGAAGTTGTAAGAAAAGAAATACTAAAGCTTCTGGAGGCAGGGATAATCTATCCCGTTGCTGATAGTCAGTGGGTAAGCCCTGTCCATTGTGTCCCTAAGAAGGGAGGTATTACCGTTGTTCCTAATGATAAAGATGAATTGATCCAATAAAGAATTGTTACAGGTTATAGGATGGTAATTGATTTCCACAAATTAAATAAAGCTACTAAAAAGGATCATTACCCTTTACCTTTCATTGATCAAATGCTAGAAATATTATCCAAACACACACATTTTTGCTTTCTAGATGGTTATTCTGGTTTCTCTCACATACCCGTGTCAAAAGAGGATCAAGAAAAGACCACTTTTACTTGCCCTTTCGGTACCTTTGCTTATAGATGTATGCCTTTTGGTTTATGTAATGCACCTGCTACCTTTCAAAGATGCATGATGGCTATATTCTCTGATTTTTGTGAAAAGATTGTGAGGTTTTCATGGATGATTTCTCTGTTTATGGAACTTCTTTTGATGATTGCTTGAGCAACCTTGATCGAGTTTTGCAGAGATGTGAAGAAACTAATTTATCTTGAATTGGGAAAAGTGCCACTTTATGGTTAATGAAGGTATTGTCTTGGGGCATAAAATTTCTGAAAGAGGTATTGAAGTTGACAAAGCTAAAGTTGATGCTATTTAAAAAATGCCATGTCCCAAGGACATTAAAGGTATAAGAAGTTTCCTTGGTCATGCTGGTTTTTATAGGAGGTTCATTAAGGACTTCTCTAAAATCTCCAGGCCTCTGACTAATCTCTTACAAAAAGATATTCCTTTTGTCTTTGATGATGATTGTGTAGAAGCGTTTGAAATACTTAAGAAAGCATTGATTTCTGCACCTATTGTTCAGCCACCTGATTGGAATTTACCCTTTGAAATTATGTGTGATGCTAGTGATTATGCTGTAGGTGCTGTTCTAGGACAAAGAGTTGATAAGAAATTAAATGTTATCCAATATGCTAGTAGAACTCTAGACAATGCCCAGAGAAATTATGCTACTACTGAAAAAGAATTTTTAGCATTTGTATTTGCTTGTGATAAGTTCAGACCTTATATTGTTGATTCTAAAGTAACTGTTTACACCGATCATGCTGTTATTAAATATCTTATGGAAAAGAAAGATGCTAAACCTAGACTTATTAGATGGGTTCTCTTGCTACAAGAATTTGATTTGCATATTATTGATAGAAAGGGAGCTGAGAACCCTGTTGTAGACAACTTTTCTAGGTTAGAGAATGTTCTTGATGACCCACTACCTATTGATGATAGCTTTCCTGATGAACAATTAGCTGTCATAAATGCTTCTCATACTGCTCCATGGTATGTTGATTATGCTAATTACATTGTTGCTAAATTTATACCACCTAGTTTCACATACCAGCAAAAGAAAAAGTTTTTCTATGATTTAAGACATTACTTCTGGGATGACCCACACCTTTACAAAGAAGGAGTATATGGTGTTATTAGATGTTGTGTACCTGAGCATGAACAGGAACAGATCCTACGCAAGTGGCACTTCGAGGCTTATGGAGGACACCACGCTGGAGATAGAACTGCACATAAGGTATTGCAATCCGGTTTTTATTGGCCTACTCTCTTCAAAGATGCCCGTAAGTTTGTCTTATCTTGTGATGAAAGTCAAAGAATTAGTAATATTAGTAGACATCAAGAAATGCCTATGAATTATTCACTTGTTATTGAACCATTTGATGTTTGGGGCTTTGATTATATGGGACCGTTTCCTTCCTCTAATGGGTACACACACATTTTAGTTGTTGTTGATTATGTTACTAAGTGGGTAGAAGCTATTCCAACTAGTAGTGTTGATCATAACACTTTTATTAAGATGCTTAAAGAAGTTATTTTTCCAAGGTTTGGAGTCCCTAGATATTTAATGACTGTTGGTGGTTCACATTTTATTCATGGTGCTTTTCGTAAAATGCTTGCTAAGTATGACGTTAATCATAGAATTGCATCTCCATATCACCCGCAGTCTAGTGGTCAAGTAGAACTGAGTAATAGAGAGCTCAAATTAATTTTGCAAAAGACTGTTAATAGATCTAGAAAGAATTGGTCCAAGAAACTTGATGATGCATTATGGGCCTATAGAACTGCATATAAAAATCCTATGGCTATGTCTCCGTATAGAATGGTTCATGGAAAAGCATGTCACTTACCTCTCGAACTAGAACATAAAGCATATTGGGCTATTAAAGAGCTCAATTATGATTTCAAACTTGCCGGTGAGAAGAGGCTATTTGACATTAGCTCACTTGATGAATGGAGAACCCAATCCTATGAGAATGCCAAGCTGTTTAAAGAAAAAGTTAAAAGATGGCATGAAAAAAGGATACAAAAGCGTGAGTTTAATGTAGGTGATTATGTGCTGCTTTTCAACTCTCGTTTAAGATTTTTTGCAGGAAAACTTCTCTCTAAACGGGAAGGTCCTTACGTTATCGAGGAGGTCGATCGTTCCGGTGCCATAAAAATCAACAACTTCGAAGGCACAAATCTGAAGGTGGTGAACGGTCAAAGAATCAAACATTATATCTCAGGTAACCCCATAAATGTTGAAACTAATGTTATCGAAACCATAACCCCGAAGAATACATAAGGGACACTTTCCAGAACGTTTCAGACTCCGAAAAGGAATAGGTATGAGGTACGGTAAGTAACCCGACTCCAAAACAGTTCTAATAGCAATTTTTCTCCGTTTTGGAATATCAAAGAAAATATGAAAATAAGAAGTAGTCCAGGAAGGACACGAGGCTTCCACGAGGGTGGAGGGCGCGGCCTCCCCCCCTGGGCGCGCCCCCTGCCTCATGGGCACCTCATGCGCTCTCCGGACTCCGTTTTCTTGCAGGATACTTCTTTTGGTCGGTAAAAATTCATTAGATAATCTCCCGAAGGTTTTGACCCTCGTATCACGCAAATATCCTCTGTTTTTGTTTCGAGCTGTTTCTGTAGCAGATTTGGAGCAAGATGTCATCTCAGGATTCCGACGGAGAGAGCTATGTCTCACACGTCATTGCTGACCCAAAGACCTATGGGGATCTATCTCCTTGTGGTCGAACTACGGATGAGGATGAGGATGCTCATTTGATGAGGATCAATGATTCAAGTTCGGAGGAGGAGGATGTCCCTCTACCTCAACCTGGGGATATGCACGTGAAGTTCAAGAAGTCTAGTCTCCCTAAGAGGGCTAAACTGTCTAACAACCGATCTATTCCTTCTCGTTTTCGGCAGAAAAGCAAAGGATATTTATGTGACAAGATCTTGAAGCTGGAATCAGAGGTCGATGATTTAAAGGAGGAAATTGCTCTTCTCAATTACAATATGAAGAAGCTAAAAGCACAATTTACATCATCAACAACTCCATCATCACCACCTCCGAAGAAAGAGATATAATCACATGGGTATGGGCACTCCCCTTGGCAACTGCCAAGCTTGGGGGAGGTGCCCCGGTATCGTATCACCATCACACTCCTATCTTTACCTTTTTCTTAGTTCGATCCTTTTGGTAATATGTTGATCTAGTAGAATAAAGTTTTAGTATGATTTAGTTTTGAGTTTTGCCTTATGATCCTTCTATGCAATCGAGTCCGTGAGCTATATATAATATATTAGTGTTGAGTCAAGGGCTTGATTATTTTGCTTTGATCTTGAGGGAATAAAAGAAAAAGAAAGAATAAAAAGAAATAAAGAGATCATATTGATCTTATGGAGAGTAATGACTTCACATATAAAGAGTATGATGAACAAAAGTTGTTGGGAGTTGACAAACATAGTTTTGGTCATCGTTGCAATTAATAGGAAGGAATATAGAAAGAGAGGTTTTCACATACAAATATACTATCTTGGACATCTTTTATGATTGTGAGCACTCATTAAAATATGACATGCTAAAGAGTTGATGTTGGACACAGAAGACAACGTAATGGGTTATGTTTTCTTATATCCGAAATAAAGTATATTGTCATGGATCATCCAACATGTTGAGCTTGCCTTTTTCCCTCATGCTAGCCAAACTCTTTGCACCAAGTAGAGATACTACTTGTGCTTCCAAATACCTTTAAACCCAGTTTTGTCATGAGAGTCCATCATACCTACCTATGGATTGAGTAAGATCCTTCAAGTAAGTTGTCATCGTTGCATGCAATAAAAAATTGCTCTCTAAATATGTATGATTTATTAGTGTGGAGAAAATAAGCTTTATACGATCTTGTGATGTGGAAGAAATAAAAGCGACGGACTGCATAATAAAGGTCCACATCACAAGTGGCAATATAAAGTGACGTTCTTTCGCATTAAGATCTTGTGCATCCAACCATAAAAGCACATGACAACCTCTGCTTCCATCTGCGAAGGGCCTATCTTTTATTCTTGTCTCATACCTTATGCAAGAGTCATGGTGATCTTCACCTTTACTTTTTACATTTTATCCTTTGGCAAGCACATTGTGTTGGAAAGATCCTGGTATATATATCCAATTGGATGTGAGTTAGCATGAATTATTATTGTTGACATTACCCTTGAGGTAAAAGGTTGGGAGGCAACACTATAAGCCCCTATCTTTCTCTGTGTTCGATTAAAACTCCATAACCACAAGTATTGCGTGAGTGTTAGCAATTGGGAAAGACTAAATGATAGTTGAGTATGTGGACTTGCTGAAAAGCTCTTATATTGACTCTTTCCGATGTTATGATAAATTGCAATTGCTTCAACGACCGAGATTATAGTTTGTTAGTTTTCAATGAATTTTCTGATTCATACTTGACATTGTGAATAGATTATTACTTGAGCATAAGAAATCATATGACAATATCCATATATGTTGCTGTTACAAGAATGATCATGATGCCCTCATGTCCGTATTTTATTTTATCGACACCTCTATCTATAAACTTGTGGACATATTTATCGTTATCGGCTTCCGCTTGAGGACAAGCGAGGTCTAAGCTTGGGCGAGTTGATACGTCCATTGTGCATCATGCTTTTATATCGATATTTATTGCATTATGGGCTGTTATTACAAGTTATGTCACAATACTTATGCCTATTCTCTCTTATTTTACAAGGTTTACATGAAGAGAGAGAATGCCGGCAGCTGGAATTCTGGGCTCGAAAAGGAGAAAATATTAGAGACCTATTCTGCACAACTCCAAAATTCCTAAAACTTCACGGAAGTCATTTTTGGAATTAATAAAAATTATTGAGCGAAGAAAGTATCAGAGGGGGCCCACACCCTGGCCACGAGGGTGGGGGGCACACCCTACCCCCTGGGCACGCCCCCTGCCTCGTGGGCCCCCTGGCAGGCCTCCGGTGCCCATCTTCTGCTATATGAAGTCTTTTACCCTGGAAAAAATCATAAGCAAGCTTTCGGGAAGAAACTCCGCTGCCATGAGGCGGAACCTTGGCAGAACCAATCTAGGGCTCCGGCAGAGCTGTTCTGCCGGGGAAACTTCCCTCCGGGAGGGGAAATCATCGCCATCGTCATCACCAACGATCCTCTCATCGGGAGGGGGTCAATCTCCATCAACATCTTCACCAGCACCATCTCCTCTAAAACCCTAGTTCATCTCTTGTATCCAATCTTTGTCCCAAAGCCTCAGATTGGTACCTGTGGGTTGCTAGTAGTGTTGATTACTCCTTGTAGTTGATGTTAGTTGGTTTATTTGGTGGAAGATCATATGTTCAGATCCTTTATGCATATTAATACCCCTCTGATTGTGAACATGAATATGATTTGTTAGTAGTTACGTTTGTTCCTGAGGACTTGGGAGAAGTCTTGCTATAAGTGGTCATGTGAAGTTGGTATTCGTTCGATATTTTGATGAGATGTATGTTGTCTTTCCTCTAGTGGTGTTATGTGAACGTCGATTACATGACACGTCACCATTGTTTGGGCCTAGAGGAAGGCATTGGGAAGTAATAAGTAGATGATGGGTTGCTAGAGTGACAGAAGCTTAAACCCTAGTTTATGCGTTGCTTCGTAAGGGGCTGATTTGGATCCATATGTTTCATGCTATGGTTAGGTTTACCTTAATACTTCTTTTTTAGTTGCGGATGCTTGCAATAGGAGTTAATCATAAGTGGGATGCTTGTCCAAGAAAGGGAAGCACCCAAGCACCGGGCCACCAACATACCAAATTATCAAAGTAACGAACGTGAATCATATGAGCGTGATGAAAACTAGCTTGACGATATTCCCATGTGCCCTCGGGAGCGCTGATACGTCCATTTTGCATCATGCTTTTATATTAATATTTATTGCATTATGGGATGTTATTACACGTTATGTCACAATACTTATGCCTATTCTCTCTTATTTTACAAGGTTTCCATGAAGAGGGAGAATGCCGGCAGCTGGAATTCTGGGCTGGAAAAGGAGCAAATATTAGAGACCTATTCTACACAACTACAAAAGTCGTGAAACTCCACGGAAGTTATTTTTGGAAATAATAAAAAAAAATTGAGCGGAAGAAATACCAGAGGGGGGCCACCGACCAGGCACGAGGGTGGGGGGCGCGCCCTACCCCCTGGGCGCGCCTCCCTACCTCATGGGCCTCCTGGTGGCCCTCCGATGCCCATCTTCTGCTATATGAAGTCTTTCATTTGAAGAAAAATCATAAGCAAGCTTTCGGGACGAGACTCCGCTGCCACGAGGCGGAACCTTGATGGAACCAATCTAGGGCTCTGGCGGAGCTGTTCTGCCGGGGACACTTCCCTCCGGGAGGGGGAAATCATCGGCATCGTCATCACCAATGCTCCTCTCATCGGGAGGGGGCCAATCTCCATCAACATCTTCACCAGCACCATCTCCTCTCAAACCCTAGTTCATCTCTTGTATCCAAATCTTGTCTCTAAGTCTGAGATTGGTACCTGTAGGTTGCTAGTAGTGTTGATTACTCCTTGTAGTTGATGCTAGGTGATTTATTTGGTGGAAGATCATATGTTCAGATCCATTATGCATATTAATACCCCTCTGATCATGAACATGAATATGCTTTGTGAGTAGTTACGTTTGTTCCTGAGGACATGGGAGAAGTCTTGCTATTAGTAGTCATGTGAATTTGGTATTCGTTCGATATTTTGATGAGATGTATGTTGTCTCTCCTCTAGTGGTGTTATGTGAACATCGACTACATGACACTTCACCATTATTTGGGCCTAGAGGAAGGCATTGAGAAGTAATAAGTAGATGATGGGTTGCTAGAGTGACAGAAGCTTAAACCCTAGTTTATGCATTGCTTCGTAAGGGGCTGATTTGGATCCATATGTTTCATGCTATGGTTAGGTTTACCTTAATACTTCTTTTGTAGTTGTAGATGCTTGCAATAGGGGTTAATCATAAGTGGGATGCTTGTCCAAGTAAGGACAACACCCAAGCACCGGTCCACCCACATATCAAATTATCAAAGTACCGAACGCGAATCATATGAACGTGATGAAAACTAGCTTGATGATAATTCCCATGTGTCCTCGGGAGCGCTTTTCTCTATATAAGAATTTGTCCGGGCTTGTCCTTTGCTACAAATTGGATTGGGCCATCTTGCTGCACTTTATTTACTTTTGTTACTTGTTGCTCGTTACAAATTATCTTATCACCACACTATCTGTTACCTATAATTCCAGTGCTTGCACAAAATACCTTGCTGAAAACTGCTTATCATTTCCTTCTGCTCCTCGTTGGGTTTGACACTCTTATTTATCGAAAGAACTACGATAGATCCCCTATACTTGTGGGTCATGAAGAATCTTTTCTGGCGCTGTTGCCGGGTGATACGTCTCCAACGTATCTATACTTTTTGATTGTTCGATGCTATATTATATTCTGTTTTGGACATTATCGGGCTTTATTATACACTTTTATATTATTTTTGGGACTAACATATTAACCGAAGGCCCAGCCCAGAATTGCTGTTTTTTGCCTATTTCAGAGTTTCGCAGAAAAAGAATATCAAACGGAGTCCAAATGGAATGAAACCTTCGGGAACGTGATTTTCGGAACGAACGTGATCCAGAGGACTTGGACCCTACGTCAAGATATCAACCAGGAGGTAACGAGGTAGGGGGTGCGCCTACCCCCTGGGCGCGCCCTCCACCCTCGTGGGCCCCACGTTGCTCCACCGACATATTCTTCCTCCTATATATACCTACGTACCCCCAAACTACCAGATACGGAGCAAAAAACCTAATTCCACTGCCGCAACCTTCTGTACCCGTGGGATCCCATCTTTGGGCCTTTTTCGGAGCTCCGCCGGAGGGGGCATCGATCGCGAAGGGCTTCTACATCAACACCATAGCCTCTCCGATGATGTGTGAGTAGTTTACCTCAGACCTTCGGGTCCATAGTTATTAGCTAGATGGCTTCTTCTCTCTTTTTGGATCTCAATACAATGTTCTCCCCCTCACTTGTGGAGATCTATTCGATGTAATCTTCTTTTGCGGTGTGTTTGTTGAGACCGATGAATTGTGGGTTTATGATCAAGTTTATCTATGAACAATATTTGAATCTTCTCTGAATTCTTTTATGTATGATTGGTTATCTTTGCAAGTCTCTTCGAATTATCAGTTTGGTTTGGCCTACTAGATTGATCTTTCTTGCAATGGGAGAAGTGCTTAGCTTTGGGTTCAATCTTGCGGTGTCCTTTCTCAGTGACAGTAGGGGCAGCAAGGCACGTATTGTATTGTTGCCATCGAGGATAAGAAGATGGGGTTTATATCATATTGCATTAGTTTATCCCTCTACATCATGTCATCTTGCTTAAAGCGTTACTCTGTTCTTATGAACTTAATACTCTAGATGCATGCTGGATAGCGGTCGATGTGTGGAGTAATAGTAGTAGATGCAGGCAGGAGTCGGTCTACTTGTCTCGGACGTGATGCCTATATACATGATCATACCTAGATATTCTCATAACTATGCTCAATTCTGTCAATTGCTCAACGGTAATTTGTTCACCCACCGTAATACTTATGCTCATGAGAGAAGCCACTAGTGAAACCTATGGCCCCCGGGTCTATTTTCCATCATATTAATCTCCCGACAACCAGCTATTTCTGGCGCCATTTTTATTTTGCTTTCTTTACTTTGCATCTTTATCATAAAAATACCAAAAGTATTATCTTATCATATCTATCAGATCTCACTCTCGTAAGTGACCGTGAAGGGATTGACAACCCCTTTATTGCATTGGTTGCGAGGATTTTTTTTGTGTAGGTGCAAGGGACTCGTGCGTGGCCTCCTACTGGATTGATACCTTGGTTCTCAAAACTAAGGGAAATACTTATGCTACTTTGCTGCATCACCCTTTCCTCTTCAAGGGAAAACCAACGCGGTGCTCAAGAGGTAGCAAGAAGGATTTCTTGCGCCGTTGCCGGGGAGTCTACGCAAAAGTCAACATACCAAGTACCCATCACAAACCCTTATCTCCCGCATTACATTACTTGCCATTTGCCTCTCGTTTTCCTCTCCCCCACTTCACCCTTGCCTTTTTATCCGCTCTCTCTTTTCCGTTCGCCTATTTTCGCTTGCTTCTTGTTTGCTCGTGTGTTGGATTGCTTGCTTGTCACGATGGCTCAAGATAATACTAAGTTGTCCAATTGCTCCTCTTACCGATACTGAATCTTGTGAAATCAATGATGCTTTGTTGAATCTTGTCATGAAAGATCAATTCGCCGGCCTTCCTAGTGAAGATGCCGCTACCCATCTAAATAGCTTCGTTGATTTGTGTGATATGCAAAAGAATAAAGATGTGGATAATGATATTGTTAAACTGAAGCTATTTCCCTTTTCGCTTAGAGATCGTGCTAAAGCTTGGTTTTCATCTTTGCCTAAAAATAGTATTGATTCTTGGAATAAGTGCAAAGATGCTTTTATCTCTAAATATTTTCCTCCCGCTAAGATCATCTCTCTTAGAAACGATATTATGAATTTTAAGCAACTTGATCATGAACATGTTGCACAAGCTTGGGAGAGGATGAAATTAATGATACGTAATTGTCCTACACATGGTTTGAATTTATGGATGATCATAGAAATTTTTTATGCCGGATTGAATTTTGCTTCTAGAAATCTTTTAGATTCGGCAACGGGAGGCACTTTTATGGAAATCACTTTAGGAGAAGCTACTAAACTCCTAGATAATATTATGGTTAATTATTCTCAATGGCACACTGAAAGATCTACTAGTAAAAAAGTGCATGCGATAGAAGAAATTAATGTTTTGAGTGGAAAGATGGATGAACTTATGAAATTATTTGCTACTAAGAGTGTTTCTTCTGATCCTAATGATACGCCTTTGTCTACTTTGATTGAGAATTATAATGAATCTATGGATGTGAATTTTGTTGGTAGGAATAATTTTGGTAACAACGCGTATAGAGGAAACTTTAATCCTAGGCCTTATCCTAGTAATTCCTCTATAATTATGGTAATTCCTACAACAATTCTTATGGGAACTTTAATAAGATGCCTTCTGAATTTGAGACTAGTGTTAAGGAATTTATGAATTCGCAAAAGAATTTCAATGCTTTGCTTGAAGAAAAATTGCTTAAAGTTGATGAATTGGCTAGGAACGTTGATAGAATTTCTCTTGATGTTGATTCTTTAAAACTTAGATCTATTCCACCTAAGCATGATATCAATGAGTCTCTCAAAGCCATGAGAATTTCCATTGATGAGTGCAAAGAAAGGACCGCTAGGATGCGTGCTAAGAAAGATTGCTTTGTGAAAGCGTGTTCTTCTAGTTTCTTTGAAAATAAAGATGAAGATCTAAAAGTTATTGATGTGTCCCCTATTAAATCTTTGTTTTGCAATATGAATCTTGATAATGATGGGACTGAATATGATCCACCTTTACCTAGAAGGCGTTCAAAAAATTCGGAGTTTTTAGATCTTGGTGCAAAAATTGGTAAAAGTGGGATTGAAGAGATCAAAACTCCAGATATTAATGAACCCACTATTTTGGATTTCAAGGAATTTAATTATGATAATTGCTCTTTGATAGATTGTATTTCCTTGTTGCAATCCGTGCTAAATTCTCCACATGCTTAAAGTCAGCATAAAGCTTTTACTAAACATATCCTTGATGCTTTGATGCAATCTTATGAAGAAAAACTTGAGTTGGAAGTTTCTATCCCTAGAAAAATTTATGATGAGTGGGAACCTACTATTAAAATTAAAATTAAAGATCATGAATGCTATGCTTTGTGTCATTTGGGTGCTAGTGTTTCCACGATTCCAAAGATTTTGTGCGATTTGCTAAGTTTCCGTGATTTTGATGATTGCTCTTTAAACTTGCACCTTGCGGATTCCACCATTAAGAAACCTATGGGAAGAATTAATGATGTTCTTATTATTGCAAATAGGAATTATGTGCCCGTAGATTTTATTGTTCCTGATATAGATTGCAATCCTTCATGTCCTATTATTCTTGGTAGACCTTTCCTTAGAACGATCCGTGCAATTATTGATATGAAGGAAGGAATATTGGATTCCAATTTCCGTCAAGGAAAGGCATGGAACATTTTACTAGAAATAAAATAAAATAACCATATGAATCTATCATGAGAGCCACTTATGGATTGCCTACCAAAGATGGCAATACCTAGATTTATCCTTGGTTTTATGCCTAGCTAGGGGCGTTAAACGATAGCGCTTGTTGGGAGGCAACCCAATTTTATTTTTAGTTTTTTGATTTTTGCTTCTGTTTAGGAATAATCTTTGATCTAGCCTCTGGTTAGACGTGTTTTTATGTTTTAATTAGTGTTTGTGCCAAGTTAAACCTATAGGATCTTCCTGGATGATAGTTATTTGATCTTGCTGAAAATTGCAGAAACTTTCTGTTCATGAAAATAATTGTTAAAAATCACCAGAACGTGATAAAATATTGATTCCAATTGCTTCTGATCAATAAACAAATTTTATAGGTCGTCCTATTTTGGCTGAATTTTTGGGTTCCAGAAGTTTGCGTTAGTTACAGATTACTACAGACTGTTCTGTTTTTTTGACAGATTCTATTTTTCGTGTGTTGTTTGCTTATTTTGATGAACCTATGGCTAGTAAAATAGTTTATAAACCATAGAGAAGTTGGAATACAGTAGGTTTAACACCAATATAAATAAAGAATGAGTTCATTACAGTACCTTAAAGTGGTGTTTTGTTTTCTTTCGCTAACGGAGCTCACGAGATTTTCTGTTAAGTTTTGTGTTGTGAAGTTTTCATGTTTTGGGTAAAAGATTTGATGGATTATGGAACAAGGAGTGGCAAGAGCCTAAGCTTGGGGATGCCCATGGCACCCCAAGATAATCTAAGGACACCAAAAAGCCAAAGCTTGGGGATGCCCCGGAAGGCATCCCCTCTTTCGTCTACTTCCATCCGTAACTTTACTTGGAGCTATATTTTTATTCACCACATGATATGTGTTTTGCTTGGAGCGTCTTGTATGATTTGAGTCTTTGCTTTTTAGTTTACCACAATCATCTTTTCTGGACACACCTTTTGAGAGAGAGACACATGATTCAGAATTTATTAGAATACTCTATGCGCTTCACTTAAATCTTTTGAGCTATATAGTTTTTGCTCTAGTGCTTCACTTATATATTTTAGAGCACGGTGGTGGTTTTGTTTTATAGAAACTATTATTCTCTCATACTTCAATTATATTATTTTGAGAGTCTTAAACAGCATGGTAATTTGCTTAGATAATCCTAATATGCTAGGTATTCAAGACTAGTAAAAACTTTCTTATGAGTGTGCTGAATACTAAGAGAAGCTTGATGCTTGATGATTGTTTTGGAATATGGAGGTAGTGATATTAAAGTTGTGCTAGTTGAGTAGTTGTGAATTTGAGAAATACTTGTGTTGAAGTTTGCAAGTCCCATAGCATGCACGTATGGTAAACGTTATGTAACAAATTTGAAACATGAGGTGTTCTTTGATTGTCCTCCTTATGAGTGGCGGTCGGGGACGAGCGATGGTCTTTTCCTACCAATCTATCCCCCTAGGAGCATGCGCGTAGTGCTTGGTTTTTGATGACTTGTAGATTTTTGCAATAAGTATGTGAGTTCTTTATGACTAATGTTGTGTCCATGGATTATACGCACTCTTACCCTTCCATCATTGCTAGCCTCTTTGGTACCGTGCATTGCCCTTTCTCACATTGAGAGTTGGTGCAAACTTCGCCGGTGCATCCAAACCCCATGATATGATACGCTCTTTCACACATAAACCTCCTTATATCTTCCTCAAAACAGCCACCATACCTACCTATTATGGCATTTCCATAGCCATTCCGAGATATATTGCCATGCAACTTTCCACCGTTCCGTTTATTATGACACGCTCATCATTGTCATGTTGCTTTGCATGATCATGTAGTTGACATCGTATTTGTGGCAAAGCCACCGTTCATAATTTTTCATACATGTCACTCTTGATTCATTGTTATCCCGGTATACCGCCGGAGGCATTCATATAGAGTCATACTTTGTTCTAGTATCGAGTTGTAATCATTGAGTTGTAAATAAATAGAAGTGTGATGATCATCATTCATAGAGCATTGTCCCAAAAAAAAGAGAAAGGCCAAAAAAAAGAGAAGGCCCCAAAAAAGAAAATAAAAAGGGACAATGCTACTATCCTTTTTTTCACACTTGTGCTTCAAAGTAGCACCATGATCTTCATGATAGAAAGTCTCTTGTTTTGTCACTTTCATATACTAGTGGGAATTTTTCATTATAGAACTTGGCTTGTATATTCCAATGATGGGCTTCCTCAAAATGCCCTAGGTCTTCGTGAGCAAGCGAGTTGGATGCACACCCACTTAGTTTCTTTTGTTGAGCTTTCAAATACTTATAGCTCTAGTGCATCCGTTGCATGGCAATCCCTACTCACTCACATTGATATCTATTAATGGGCATCTCCATAGCCCGTTGATACGCCTAGTTGATGTGAGACTATCTTCTCCCTTTTTTGTCTTCTCCACAACCATCATTCTATTCCACATATAGTGCTATGTCCATGGCTCACGCTCATGTATTGCGTGAATATTGAAAAAGTTTGAGAACACTAAAAGTATGAAACAATTGCTTGGCTTGTCATCGGGGTTGTGCATGATTTAAATATTTTGTGTGGTGAAGATAGAGCATAGCCAGACTATATGATTTTGTAGGGATAACTTTCTTTGGCCATGTTATTTTGAGAAGACATAATTGCTTAGTTAGTATGCTTAAAGTATTATTATTTTTATGTCAATATTAAACTTTTGTCTTGAATCTTTCAGATCTGAATATTCATACCATAATTAAGAGAATTACATTGAAATTATGCCAAGTAGCATTCCACATCAAAAATTCTGTTTTTATCATTTACCTACTTAAGGACGAGCAGGAAGTAAGCTTGCGGATGCTTGATACGTCTCCAACGTATCTATAATTTTTGATTGTTCCATGCTATATTATATTCTGTTTTGGACATTATCGGGCTTTATTATACACTTTTATATTATTTTTGGGACTAACCTATTAACCGGAGGCCCAGCCCAGAATTGCTATTTTTTGCCTATTTCAGAGTTTCGCAGAAAAAGAATATCAAACGGAGTCCAAACGGAATGAAACCTTCGGGAACGTGATTTTTGGAACGAACGTGATCCAGAGGACTTGGACCCTACGTCAAGACATCAACCAGGAGGGCACGAGGTAGGGGGGTGCGCCTACCCCCTTGGGCGCGCCCTCCACCCTCGTGGGCCCCATGTTGCTCCACCGACGTACTTTTCCTCCTATATATACCTACGTACCCCCAAACTACCAGATACGGAGCAAAAAACCTAATTCCACCGCCGCAACCTTCTGTACCCGTGAGATCCCATCTTGGGGCCTTTTCCAGAGCTCCGCCGGAGGGGGCATCGATCACGGAGGGCTTCTACATCAACACCATAGCCTCTCCGATGATGTGTGAGTAGTTTACCTCAGACCTTCGGGTCCATAGTTATTAGCTAGATGGCTTCTTCTCTCTTTTTGGATCTCAATACAATGTTCTCCCCCTCTCTTGTGGAGATCTATTCGATGTAATCTTCTTTTGCGGTGTGTTTGTTGAGACCGATGAATTGTGGGTTTATGATCAAGTTTATCCATGAACAATATTTGAATCTTCTCTGAATTCTTTTATGTATGATTGGTTACCTTTGCAAGTCTCTTTGAATTATCAGTTTGGTTTGGCCTACTAGATTGATCTTTCTTGCAATGGGAGAAGTGCTTAGCTTTGGGTTCAATCTTGCGGTGTCCTTTCTCAGTGACAGTAGGGGCAGCAAGGCACGTATTGTATTGTTGCCATCGAGGATAACAAGATGGGGTTTATATCATATTGCATTAGTTTATCCCTCTACATCATGTCATCTTGCTTAAAGTGTTACTCTGTTCTTATGAACTTAATACTCTAGATGCATACTAGATAGCGGTCGATGTGTGGAGTAATAGTAGTAGATGCAGGCAGGAGTCGGTCTACTTGTCTCGGACGTGATGCCTATATACATGATCATACCTAGATATTCTCATAACTATGCTCAATTCTGTCAATTGCTCAACAGTAATTTGTTCACCCACCGTAATACTTATGCTCATGAGAGAAGCCACTAGTGAAACCTATGGCCCCGGATCTATTTTCCATCATATTAATCTCCCGACAACAAGCTATTTCTGTCGCCGTTTTTATTTTGCTTTCTTTACTTTGCATCTTTATCATAAAAGTACCAAAAATATTATATTATCATATCTATAAGATCTCACTCTCGTAAGTGACCATGAAGGGATTGACAACCCCTTTATTGCGTTGGTTGCGAGGATTTATTTGTTTGTGTAGGTGCGAGGGACTCGTGCGTGGCCTCCTACTAGATTGATACCTTGGTTCTCAAAACTGAGGGAAATACTTACGCTACTTTGCTGCATCACCCTTTCCTCTTCAAGGGAAAACCAATGCAGTGCTCAAGAGGTAGCACCGGGAGTGAAGCGCCTTTGGTAGGTGGAATTTGGTAAGGAAAGAATTTATATAGTGTGCTGAAATTTACTGTCACTTGTTACTATGGAAAGTAATCCTCTGAGGGGCTTGTTCGAGGTATCTTCACCTCGACCAGTAGAGCAAAGTGTTGCTCCTCAACCTACTAAACCTACTGAAAATGAAAATGTCTACTTTGAAATTCCTTCGGGTATGATAGAAAAACTGCTAGCTAATCCTTTTGGAGGAGATGGAACATTACATCCTGGTGAGCACTTAATATATGTGGATGAAGTTTGTGGATTATTTAAGCTTGCAGGTATGCCCGATGATGTTATCAAGAAGAAGGTCTTCCCTTTATCTTTGAAGGGATATGCATTGACATGGTATAAGCTATGTAATGATATGGGATCATGGAACAACAAACGATTGAAATAGGAATTTCATCAGAAGTTTTATCCTATGCATCTTGTTCAGCGTGATCGTAATTATATATATAATTTTTGGCCTCGCAAAGGAGAAAGCATCGTTCAAGCTTGGGGGAGGCTTAAGTCAATGTTATATTCATGCCCTAATCATGAGCTCTCAAGAGAAATGATTATTCAAAATTTTTATGCTCGGATTTCTGATAACAATCGCAGCATGCTCGATACTTCTTGTGCTGGCTCTTTTATGATGAAGACTATTGAATTCAAATGGGATTTATTGGAAAGAATTAAACGCAACTCTGAAGATTGGGGCCTCGACGAAGGTAAGGAGTCAGGTATAGCACCTAAGTTTGATTGTGTTAAATCTTTTATGGATACCGATGTTTTCCGTAAATTTAGCACTAAATATGGACTTGACTCTGAGATAGTAGCTTATTTTTGTGAATCTTTTGCTACTCATGTTGATCTCCCTAAGGAGAAGTGGTTTAAATATCATCCTCCCATAGAAGTAAAAGTAGTTGCACCTACTAAAGTTGAAGAAAAGACTATCACTTATAATGATCCTATTGTTCCTACTGCTTATGTTGAGAAACCACCTTTCCCTGATAGAATAAAGGATCATGCTAAAGCTTCAACTGTGGTTCGTAAAAGTAATATTAGAACTTATACACCTCCTGAGCAAGTCAAAGTTGAACCTAATATTGCTATTATTAAAGATCTCTTGGCTGATAATATTGATGGGCATGTTATTTATTTCTGTGAAGAGACTGCTATAATTGCTAAACCTAGTGCTAAAGATAAACAAAGACCTGTGGTAGGAATGCATGTTATTTCTGTTAAAATAGGAGATCATTATTATCATGGCTTATGTGACATGGGTGCTAGTGCTAGTGCAATACCTATTGACTTATACAAAGAAATTATGCATGATATTGCACCTACTGAGTTAGAAGAAATTGATGTTACCATTAAGCTTGCCAATAGAGATACTATATCACCAATTGGAATTGTTAGAGATGTTGAAGTATTGTGTGGGAAAATTAAATATCCTACTGATTTTCTCATTCTTGGTTCCCCACAAGATAGCTTTTGTCCCATCATATTTGGTAGACCCTTCTTAAACACCGTTAATGCTAAGATAGACTGCGAGAAGGATATTGTTACTATTGGCTTAGGTGATATGTCTCATGAGTTTAACTTTTCTAAATTTCGTAGACAACACCGTGACGAGGAATTGCCTAGTAAGGATGAAATTATTGGTCTTGCTTCTAATGGAAATTTGCCTGTTGAAATCCTAGGGGATCCTCCTCCACCAAAGGGTGATCCCGTGTTTGAGCTTAAACCATTGCCTGATACTCTTAAATATGCTTATTTTGATGAAAAGAAGATATATCCTGCTATTATTAGTGCTAACCTTTCAGAGAAGGAGGAAGAAAAATTATTGAGAACTCTGAAAAAGCACCGTGCTGCTATTGGATATACCCTTGATGATCTTAAGGGCATTAGTCCCACTCTATGTCAACACAAAATAAATTTGGAGAAAGATGCCAAACCAGTTATTGATCATCAACGACGGCTGAATCCTAAGATGAAAGAAGTGGTAAGATAGGAAATACTAAAGCTCCTTGAGGCAGGTATAATCTATCCCGTTGTTGATAGTCAGTAGGTAAGTCCTGTCCATTGTGTCCCAAAGAAGGGAGGTATTACTGTCGTTCCTAATGATAAAGATGAATTGATTCCGCAAAGAATTATTACAGGTTATAGGATGGTAATTGATTTCCTCAAATTAAACAAAGCTACTAAAAAGGATCATTACCCCTTGCCATTCATTGATCAAATGCTAGAAAGATTATCCAAACATACACATTTTTGCTTTCTAAATGGTTACTCTGGTTTCTCTCAAATACCTGTGTTAGCTGATGATCAAGCTAAGACCACTTTTACTTGCCATTTCGGTACTTTTGCTTATAGAAGTATGCCTTTTGGTTTATGTAATGCACTGTAACGCCCGGATGATCAAGCTACAGTAATCCCACGCTAATGGTGCCATGTCACCACAGTTACTGTTGCTAATCTACCGTTAGGTCAAACCGTTTTAAAATTCAAATTCAAATTAAAGTCAACAATAAAAGTTTTTCAAAATTTACAACAAAAATGTTCGGGAGGTGCCATATTTTGCATAAGTAAATATGGTGTAGTAAACACATTTTTATAAAATGCCTAGACAATTTAAAATGATTTAAAACAGAAAAGAAAATACAAAAGAGAAAGCAAACAAAAAAAAGGAGGAAGAAACCCCCCCCACTGGGCCATCTGTGGCCCAGCTGGCCGGCCCACCCCGCGCCCACTCCCTTATCCACTCCTCCCCCACTCCCCCCAGTACCCACCGACACTTCTCCCCCCCCCCCACGAAATATCCCCCCTCTCCCCCGATTGGATCGGGATCGAGGAGGAGACCATCGCCTGTCGCGTTCGACCCCGCCGCCCCTGGACCTCTCCGCCGCCGCCCGGATCGTCGTTGCCCGGAGTCGCCTAGCCTCCTCCCCTGCGTCGCCTCGTCCCCGTCCCCCACCCCGAGCACCGCTGCCCCGTACCCTACGCCCCATGGTGAGGCTCCGCCTTCCTCCGCTTCCCCCGCTCACCGCCGCTATTGCCCGTCCGCATCAGCCACGCGCCGGCCTCGCCCCGCCGCCGGCGCTCCTCTCCGCCCCTGCTCGTGCGTTTGGCCGCCCCGCCACCGCACCTCCTCCCACAGCTCCGCCCGGCCTCGCCCTGTTCTGCCCTGTCGCGCACACCCGCACCTGGCCGCCGGCCCGCGCCCCCGCGGCCCCCTCCTTCGCTCTGGCCGCCGAGGCCTGCGCCCGTCGTGGCCTCACCCCGGCCGCCCCCTGTCCCGCCGCTGCTGCTCCGCTCCTCCCGCGCGCCCACGGCCGCGCCTGCCTGCTCCGCCGCGGCCTCGCGCGGCCCCGCTGCTCGCCCGCCGTCCTGCTCATCCCCTGTGGCCTCGCCGTGGCCTCGCCGGTGCCGCGCCGGCATTTTTCCCCTCGCCGTGGCCCCGACTGGCTGCGTCCACTTCGGGCGCCCGCACCCGCACGTTCCGGCGCCCACCCGCGCCCGTGTGCCCGATAAGGCCCCCAGGGCCTATGACACATGGGCCCCCGCACCCAGAACGAAAAAAAAAGATTTAAAAATAAATAAATAATAATAAAAATAATAAATTAATTAATAAAAATAAATAAAATAAAAATAAAAATAAAAATAATTAATTAATTAGTTAATTAATTAAGTTAATTAACCCTGTTTAGATTAATCTAATTTAATTAATTAGTTTAATTATTAGTTAATTTATTAGTTAACCCTAATTACCCTAATCAGTCTGTGACATGTGGGACCCACGTGTCAGATGACTGCTGATGTCAACATGATGTCATACTGATGTCATCGCAACACTGTTTCGGATAATGTATATATTAAATAATTAAATAAATTCCAGAAGTTAATAAAATCTTTAAAAATTTAATATAAAATAAACTGTAACTCGGATGGAAAAACTTTGTACATGAAAGTTGCTCAGAACGACGAGACGAATCCGAATATGCAACCCGTTCGTCCACCACACATCCCTAACCTATCGAACTCGCAACTTTCCCCCTCCGGTCCGTCTGTCCGAAAACGCGAAACATCGGGAATACTTTCCCGGATGTTCCCCCCCTTCGCCGGTACCACCTACTGCCGCGTTAGGACACACCTAGCACTGCTCATTGTCATGTCACACATCGTCATGCTTATGTTTGCATTGTATTTACTGTTTCTTCCCCCCTCTTCTCTCCGGTAGAATACGAGACCGACACTGCTGCTGCCCAGTTCGACTACGGAGTTGACGACCCCTCCTACTTGCCAGAGCAACCAGGCAAGCCCCCCCTTGATCACCAGATATCGCCTATTCTTCTTTATACTGCTTGCATTAGAGTAGTGTAGCATGTTACTGCTTTCCGTTAATCCTATACTGATGCATAGCCTGCCCTTGCTTCTACCATTGTTACCTTTACCTGCAATCCTACATGCTTAGTATAGGGTGCTAGTTTTCCATCAGTGGCCCTACATTCTTGTCCGTCTGCTGTGCTATACTATCGGTCCGTGATCACCTGGGCGGTGATCACGGGTATATACTTATATACTCTATACATGACACATGTTGTAAATAAAGTCGGGTTGGCTCGTAGGAGTACCCGCAAGTGGATCTTTGTGGCGGAGCGACAGGGCAGGTTGAGACCGCTTAGGTGAGAGGTGGGCCTGGCCCTGGAGGGCATCCGCGGTTACTTCGACATAACACGCTTAACGAGTTCTTGGTATTTGATCTGAGTCTGGCCATTTGGTCTATACGCACTAACCATCTACGCGGGAGTAGTTATGGGTATCCCGACGTCGTGCTATCAGCCGAAGCCTTCGTGACGTCAGCGACTGATTGGCGCGCGCCGGATTGGACTGGAACGCCACTCGGCTAGGTCTGCTTCCGGCCGCGTACGCAACGTGCAGGTGTGCATAGGGCGATGGGCCCAGACCCCTGCACGCATAGGGTTAGACCGGCGTGCTGACCTCTCTGTTGTGCTTAGGTGGGGCTGCGACGTGTTGATCTTCCGAGGCCGGGCATGACCCAGAAAAGTGTGTCCGGCCAAATGGGATCGAGCATGTTGGGTTATGTGGTGCACCCCTGCAGGGAAGTTTATCTATTCGAATAGCCGTGTCCCTCGGTAAAAGGACGACCCAGAGTTGTACCTTGACCTTATGACAACTAGAACCGGATACTGAATAAAATACACCCTTCCAAGTGCCAGATACAACTCGGTGATAGCTCTCTAACAGGGCGATGAGGAGGGGATCGCCGGGTAGGATTACGCTATGCGATGCTACTTGGAGGACTTCAATCTACTCTCTTCTACATGCTGCAAGATGGAGGCTGCCAGAAGCGTAGTCTTCGACGGGATTAGCTCTCCCGCTCTTATTCTGGCATTCTGCAGTTCAGTCCACCGATATGACCCTTTACACATATACCCATGCATATGTAGTGTAGCTCCTTGCTTGCGAGTACTTCGGATGAGTACTCACGGTTGCTTTTCTCCCTCTTTTCCCCTTTCTATACCGGATTGTCGCAACCAGATGCTGGAGTCCAGGAGCTAGAGATCCCGAGGATGATTCTACATGGAGTTCGGCTTCGAGGAGTAGTTAGGAGGTCCCAGTCAGGAGGCCTTGCCTTTTCGATCGTTGCTACTTTTGTGCTAGCCTTCTTAAGGCAAACTTGTTTAACTTATGTCTGTACTCAGATATTGTTGCTTCCGCTGACTCGTCTATGATCGAGCACTTGTATTCGAGCCCTCGAGGCCCCTGGCTTGTATTATGATGCTTGTATGGCTTATTTATGTTTTAGAGTTGTGTTGTGATATCTTCCCGTGAGTCCCTGATCTTGATCGTACACATTTGCGTGCATGATTAGTGTACGGTCAAATCGGGGGGTGTCACATGCACCTGCTACCTTTCAAAGATGCATGATGGCTATATTCTCCGATTTCTGTGAAAAGATTTGTGAGGTTTTCATGGACGATTTCTCCGTCTATGGATCCTCTTTTGATGATTGCTTGAGCAACCTTGATCGAGTTTTGCAGAGATGTGAAGAAACTAACCTTGTCTTGAATTGGGAGAAGTGCCACTTTATGGTTAATGAGGGTATTGTCTTGAGGCATAAAATTCCTGAAAGATTTTATCGAAGTTGATAAAGCTAAAGTTGATGCTATTGAAAAGATGCCATGTCCCAAGGACATCAAAGGTATAAGAAGTTTCCTTGGTCTTGCCGGTTTTTATAGGAGGTTCATTAAGGACTTCTCAAAAATTTCTCGGCCTCTGACTAATCTCTTACAAAAAGATATACCATTTGTCTTTGATGATGATTGTGTAGAAGCATTTGAAATACTTAAGAAAGCACTGATTTCTGCACCTATTGTTCAGCCACCAGATTGGAATTTACCCTTTGAAATTATGTGTGATGCTAGCGATTATGCTGTAGGTGCTGTTCTAGGGCAAAGAGTTGATAAGAAATTAAATGTTATTCAATATGCTAGTAAAACTCTAGATAATGCCCAGAGAAATTATGCTACTACTGAAAAAGAATTTTTAGTAGTTGTTTTTGCTTGTGATAAGTTCAGACCTTATATTGTTGATTCTAAAGTAACTATTCACACTGATCATGCTGCTATTAAATATCTTATGGAAAAGAAATATGCTAAACCTAGACTTATTAGATGGGTTCTCTTGCTACAAGAATTTGATTTGCATATTATTGATAGAAAGGGAGCTGAGAACCCGTTGCAGACAACTTGTCTAGGCTAGAAAATGTTCTTGATGACCCACTACCTATTGATGACAGCTTTCCTGATGAACAATTAAATGTCATAAATATTTCTCGTACTGCTCCATGGTATGCTGATTATGCTAATTACATTGTTGCTAAATTTATACCACCTAGTTTCACATACCAGCAAAAGAAAAAGTTTTTCTATGATTTGAGACATTACTTTTGGGATGACCCACATCTTTATAAAGAAGGAGTAGATGGTGTCATTAGACGTTGTGTACCTGAGCATGAACAGGAACAGATCCTACGCAAGTGTCACTCCGAGGCTTATGGAGGACACCAGACTGGAGATAGAACTACACATAAGGTATTGCAATCCGGTTTTTATTGGCCTACTCTCTTCAAGGATGCTCGTAAGTTTGTCTTATCTTGTGATGAATGTCAAAGAATTGGTAACATTAGTAGACGTCAAGAAATGCCTATGAATTATTCACTTGTTATTGAACCATTTGATATTTGGGGCTTTGATTATATGGGACCGTTTCCTGCCTCTAATGGATATACTCATATTTTAGTTGCTGTTGATTACGTTACTAAGTGGGTAGAAGCTATTCCAACTAGTAGTGTTGATCACAACACTTCTATTAAGATGCTTAAAGAAGTTATTTTTCCGAGGTTTCGAGTCCCTAGATATTTAATGACTGATGGTGGTTCACATTTTATTCATGGTGCCTTTCGTAAAATGCTTGCTAAGTATGATGTTAATCATAGAATCGCATCTCCTTATCACCCACAGTCTAGTGGTCAAGTAGAATTGAGTAATAGAGAACTCAAATTCATTTTGCAAAAGACTGTTAATAGATCTAGAAAGAATTGGTCCAAGTAACTTGATGATGCATTATGGGCCTATAGAACTGCATATAAAAATCCTATGGGTATGTCTCCGTATAAAATGGTCTATGGAAAAGCATGTCACTTACCTCTCGAACTAGAACATAAGGCATATTGGGCTATTAAAGAACTCAATTATGATTTCAAACTTGCCGGTGAGAAGAGGTTATTTGACATTAGCTCACTTGATGAATGGAGAACCCAAGCTTATGAGAATGCCAAATTGTTTAATGAAAAAGTTAAAATATGGCATGACAAAAGAATGCAAAAGCGTGACTTTAATGTAGGTGATTATGTATTGATATACAACTCTCGTATAAGATTTTTTGCAGGGAAACTTCTCTCTAAATGGGAAGGTCCTTACGTTATCTAGGAGGTTTATCGTTCCGGTGCCATAAAAATCAACAACTCCGAAGGCACAAATCTGAAGGTGGTGAACGGTCAAAGAATCAAACATTATATCTCAGGTAACCCTATAAATGTTGAAACCAATGTTATTGAAACCGTAACACCAGAGGAATACATCAGGGACACTTTCCAGAACATTTCAGACTCCGAAAAGGAATAGGTATGTGGTACGGTAAGTAAACCGACTCCAAAACAGTTCTAATGGAAATTTTTCTCCGTTTTGGAATATTTAGAAAAATAGAAAATTAAGAAGCAGTCCGGGAAGGACACGAGGCCTCCCCGAGGGTGGAGGGCGCGCCCCCCTACCTCGTGGGCACCTCGTGTGCTCTCCGGACTCCGTTTTCTTGCACGATACGTATTTTGGTCGGTAAAAATTCATTATATAATCTCCCGAAGGTTTTGACCACCGTATCACGCAATTGTCCTCTGTTTTTGTTTCGGGCTGTTTTTTGTCAGGGTTGTCAAGGCCAGGCATCATGTCGTCCCCCTCCTCCAACAATGGTGACAACGATGCTTGGCTAATGAAGATAGAGCTGAAGAGAGAAGAACCCATGGAGATCAACAAGGATGAAGGGATCAAGAAGGCCACGGAGGACCAAGTTCCGGCAACAGAAGACATCCTTCAACTTGATCACAACCTTCTTACCCCAACTGAGATCGAAGCTTTCAAGATGATTGAGTTAGCTTGTATACAAAACAAGTATCTCACACGTGAAAATATTTTGTTGAAGGAGCATATCATTGCACTCAAGGGCATTATCCGCAAGTTGGAGGATCTCTTATGCTCGATGTGCGACTACCAATCATCACCACCATCTTCTTCACCAGCAAAGGAGACAAAATCACATGGGTATGGGCACTCCCCTGGGCAACTGCCAAGCTTGGGGGAGGTGCCCCGGTATCGTATCACCATCACACTCCTATCTTTACCTTTTTCTTAGTTCGATCCTTTTAGTAATATCTTGATCTAGTAGAATAAAGTTTTGGTATGATCTGGTTTTGAGTTTTGCCTTATAATCCCTCCATGTAATCGAGTCCGTGAGTTATATATAATGAAGATTAGTGTTGAGTCAAGCGCTTGATTATTTTACCATGATCTTGAGTGAATAAAAGAAAAAGAAAGAATAAAAAGAAACAAAGAGATCATATTGACCTTATGGAGAGTAATGACTTCACATATGAAGAGTATGATGATTAAAAGTTGTTGAGAGTTGACAAAGATAGTTTTGATCATCGTTGCAATTAATAGGAAGTAATAAAGAATGAGAGTTTTCACATATAAATATACTATCTTGGACATCTTTTATGATTGTGAGCACTCATTAAAATATGACATGCTAAAGAGTTGATGTTGGACAAGGAAGACAACGTAATGGGTTATGTTTTCTTATATCTGAGATAAAGTATATTGTCATGGATTATCCAACATGTTGAGCTTGCCTTTCCCCCTCATGCTAGCCAAATTCTTTGCACCAAGTAGAGATACTACTTGTGCTTCCAAATTCCCTTAAACCCAGTTTTGCCATGAGAGTCCACCATATCTACCTATGGATTGAGTAAGATCCTTCAAGTAAGTTGTCATAGGTGCAAGCAATAAAAAGTGCTCTCTAAATATGTATGATTGATTAGTGTGGAGGAAATAAGCTTTATACGATCTTGCGATGGGGAAGAAATAAAAGCGACGGACTGCATAAAAAAGGTTCATATCACAAGTGGCAATATAAAGTGATGTTCTTTCACATTAAGATTTAATGCATCCAACCCTGAAAGCGCATGACAACCTCTGCTTCCCTCTGCGAAGGGCCTATCTTTTACTTTTATCTCTTACCCTTATGCAAGAGTAATGGTGATCTTCACCTTTCCTTTTTATATTTTATCTTTTGGCAGGCACAGTGTGTTGGAAAGATCCTGACATATATATACAATTGGATGTAAGTTGGCATGAACTATTATTGTTGACATTACCCTTGAGGTAAAAGGTTGGGAGGCGAAACTCCGATGAAAACTCCGTAACCACAAGTATTACGTGAGTGTTAGCAACTGTGAAAGACTAAATGATAGTTGAGTATGTGGGCTTGCTGAAAAGCTCTGACATAGACTCTTTCTGATGTTATGATAAATTGCAATTGCTTCAATGACTGAGATTGTAATTGGTTAGTTCTCAATGAAGTTTCTGATTCATACTTTGCATTGTGAATAGATTGTTACTTTATCATAAGAAATCATATGACAATATCCATATATGTTGCTGTTTTAAGAATGATCATGATGCCCTCATGTCCGTATTTTATTTCATCGACACCTCTATCTCTAAACATGTGGACATATTTATCGTTATCGGCTTCCGCTTGAGGACAAGCGAGGTCTATGCTTGGGGGAGTTGATACGTCCATTTTGCATCATGCTTTTATATTGATATTTATTGCATTATGGGCTGTTATTACACGTTATGTCACAATACTTATGCCTATTCTCTCTTATTTTACAAGGTTTACATGAAGAGGGAGAATGCCAGCAGCCGGAATTCTGGGCGGGAAAAGGAGCAAATATTAGACCTATTCTGCACAACTCCAAAAGTCCTGAAACTCCACGGAAGTTATTTTTGGAAATAATAAAAAAATATTGAGTGGAAGAAATACCAGAGGGGGGCCACCCACCAGGCACGAGGGTGGGGGCGCGCCCTACCCCCCTGGGTGCACCTCCCTGCCTCGTGGGCCCCCTGGTGGCCCTCCGATGTCCATCTTCTGCTATATGAAGTCTTTCGTCCGAAGAAAAATCATAAGCAAGCTTTCGGGACGAGACTCCGCCGCCACGAGGCGGAACCTTGGTGGAACCAATCTAGGGCTCCGGCGGAGCTATTCTGCTGGGGACACTTCCCTCTGGGAGGGGGAAATCATCGGCATCGTCATCACCAACACTCCTCTCATCGGGAGGGGGCCAATCTCAATCAACATCTTCACCAGCACCATCTCCTCTCAAACCCTAGTTCATCTCTTGTATCCAATTCTTGTCTCTAAGTCTGAGATTGGTACCTATAGGTTGCTAGTAGTGTTGATTACTCCTTGTAGTTGATGCTAGTTGGTTTATTTGGTGGAAGATCATATGTTCAGATCCATTATGCATATTAATATCCCTCTGATTATGAACATGAATATTCTTTGTGAGTAGTTACATTTGTTCCCGAGGACATGGGAGAAGTCTTGCTATTAGTAGTCATGTGAATTTGGTATTCGTTCGATATTTTGATGAGATGTATGTTGTCTCTCCTCTAGTGGTATTATGTGAACGTCGACTACATGACACTTCACCATTATTTGTGCCTAGAGGAAGGCATTGGGAAGTAATAAGTAGATGATGGGTTGCTAGAGTGACAGAAGCTTAAACCCTAGTTTATGCGTTGCTTCGTAAGGGGCTGATTTGGATCCATATGTTTCATGCTATGGTTAGGTTTGCCTTAATACTTCTTTTGTAGTTGCGGATGCTTGCAATAGGGGTTAATCATAAGTGGGATGCTTGTCCAAGTAAGGACAGCACCCAAGCACCGGTCCACCCACATATCAAATTACCAAAGTACCGAACGCGAATCATATGAACGTGATGAAAACTAGCTTGACGATAATTCCCATGTGTCCTCGGGAGCGCTTTTCTTTATATGAAAATTTGCCCAGGCTTGTCCTTTGCTACAAAAAGGATTGGGCCATCTTGCTGCACTTTATTTACTTTTGTTACTTGTTGCTCGTTACAAATTATCTTATCACCAAACTATCTGTTACCTATAATTTCACTACTTGCAGAGAATACCTTGCTGAAAACCGCTTATCATTTCCTTCTGCTCCTCGTTGGGTTCGACACTCTTACTTACCGAAAGGACTACGATAGATCCCTGATACTTGTGGGTCATCAAGCACTTTTCTTTATATAAGAGTTTGTCCAGGCTTGTCCTTTGCTACAAAAAGGATTGGGCCATCTTGCTGCACCTTATTTACTTTTGTTACTTGTTACCCGTTACCAATTACCTTATCACAAAGCTATCTGTTACCGATAATTTCAGTGCTTGCAGAGAATACCTTACTGAAAACTGCTTATCATTTCCTTCTGCTCCTCGTTGGGTTTGACACTCTTACTTATCGAAAGGACTACGATAGATCCCCTACACTTGTGGGTCATCAAATCGCTCCGTCAGAGGGCAAAAGTGCTCCTGCCCAAGTTTCACCTCGAGATGGCGGCGGTCCGTCTCGAAAGTCCTCTCCTTATTTTTTATAGGTCAAAATGACTTATATACCAGAAGATGGGCACCGGAGGTGGGCTGGGCTAAGCCCAACCCCCCAGGGCGCGCCTAGGGGACCTGGCGCGCCCTGGTGTCTTGTGCTCACCAGGTGGCCCCCCTCCAGTAGTTATTTGCTCCAGTATTTCTTATTTATTCCGTAAAAATTCCTCTTGAAGTTTCAGCTCATTTGGAGTTGTGCAGAATCGGTAGCCTGACGTAGCTTTTTCAGGTCCAGATTACCAGCTACCGAAATTCTCCCTCTTTGTGTGAACCTTGCATATTATGAGAGAAAAGGCATTAGAATTACTCCAAAAAGCATTATTATGCATAAAACATTATAAATAACAGTAGGTAAACATGATGCAAAATGGACGTATCAGTGCACTTTACGGCGACAACACTTATAGCTTGGGAGCTATTGTGGCACGTCGCCTCCACATTAACAGATCCAATGGCAAACTACATGGTGGTATTTATGCTACTCGCTTAGTGACTCACTTTAACATTCAGATACGCCAGCATGATTATCCTTTGCCCAAGGTCTACCTAGATCGCGTGGCTATGGTAGACCACCACTTTATTGATAGCGAGAACACCACTATGGATGTTCCTTATAACTTAGTTTTCAGTGTGGACACTCGTGATGTTATTCCATTTCCTGCACCTGCTTCGTTTGATCCTATTGCCAGGGGTGGATACATGATTATGCCCGAGGACATCATCGCCTACCAGAACAAACTAGCTGCGGCACAGGCGGAGCCTCAGCAGTGGGATCCTCAGGTGCCCGCTCCCCAGCATTTTAACATAGGACCCCATGGTTTCTTCGACTGGTGATTACCAAGTTAGGCCAAAATCCTAAGCTTGGGGGAGTATGTATTTCCACCAACATTACATTCATGTTCACACATTTCATTTCAGTTGTCGGTGTCCACACTCTTTCATTGTATCATTCATGCTAAATTTATTTTCTCGCTTTCCTTTTGTGTGTTTGAAAAACTTTGAGAAAATCCAAAAATATATTTCCTGCTTCTTTTCGGTTTTTCTTCCCAGTTTAAATTGTTGCAGCACTAAAAACAAAACCCAAAAATATTTCCTTGTTCTTCTTTTGCTTGTTGGGAGCTCTCCCGTGTAAACAGTTTTCTCGTTTTTTTATTTTCTTTCTTTAAGTTGCTTTCTTTCAGAAAACCAAAAACTCCAAAAATATTTCATTGTGTTTCTCTGAATTTCTTTTCTTTTTATTGAGTCATACCGAGGAGAAGACCACGATGAAATTGTTGAGTGGCTCTCATATGCATTATTGTTGATCTAACAAAGAGCCCATATTACCTTGTCTTTTTCTTTTTCTTTTTGAATAAAATGTTTGCAAATTCCAGCTTAGTCCACGCCACTCATGCACTATTATTATTTTCATATCGTTCATTCATGCAAGTGAAAGGCAATAATGACGATATTTGATGAACTGGCCGTGGCAGACAGAAACGGGTATGAACTTGACTTGTTCTTTTTTGTAAATATGTTTAACCTAGTATCCATGATTTAGCCTATTATGATCAAACATGTTTGCAATGACAATTAGAGATTATAGTTTGTCATGCCATGCATAAGTAGCTAGGAGTGGATAATGATTTATCTTGGATGTCATCATTGCATTAAAATGATTGTGATGTAGTATGCTGATATGGTATCCTCCTCAGAATGTTCGAGTGGCTTCACTTGGCACATGTTCATGCATGTAGTTGAATCAAAACCAACATAACCTCTATGATATTTATCTTCATGGTGTTCATATCCTACTCATGCTAGTATCCAATGTTACTTATGCATAATGCATGTTCATGACCGTTGTTGCTCTCTAGCTGGCCGCTTCTCAACCTAATTGCTAGTCTTCGCCTGTACTAAGTGGGAATTCTGCTTGTGCATCAAAAACATGAAACCCAAGTGATTCCAGATGAGTCTACCATACCTACCTATATGCGGTATTACCCTGCCATCCTAAGTAAATTTGCATATGCCACCTCTAAAAACTTCAAATAAATATTCCTTTTTGTGTGCCTGGATTGTTCATAGAGCGATAGGAGGTAGTCAGTATCTTCCATGCTAAGCGGGTTATTCTCATGATGAGTGTTTATTCACTCATCCTTGCACGAGAGGGGCGGCAATAGGGATTTCCAGTCCCAAACTGCAAAAATAATAGAGCTTACAAATAATCAAAAAAAAGCTCCAACGGAGTAATAACCTTTACTTTATCGCTTGGGAACCGCCGCTAATGTGTTTAGCATGGAAGATACCGATAACTAATGGTCGCGAAGTAAATACAAAGGGTGCATTTCTCGAAATTTCATTTACCTCTGTTTTAAAAACTTGAGCTCTCGCACCTCTGCAAATCACTGCTTCCCTCTGCGAAGGGACTGTCTATTTACTTTTATGTTGTGTCATCACCTTCTAAAATAAGTGCCAGAACCTGAGAGCACTGTTGTCATGCTTATGCATTATGTGTAGCTAATGTTGGGTGCATCATGACTGGATCTTTTCTACCATGAATTACAATTTTTAGTCGCTGCTTGAAATTTGGAGGTGCTCTGCATTTATGCTTTGCGGTCTCAGAAAGGGCTAGCAAGATACCACTATTGTCATATTATATCATGGTTGTTTTGACAACGTGTTGCTGTTTGAGATATCTTATTATTGCTCGCTAGCTGATTATGTCATTGATATGAGTTAATATAATTTTTAAGAGTTATTGTTGACATGGTTAGTTATAATCTTGGCTGAAAACTTGTGTGCTATTTAAACTTATTTACGCAAACAAGAGAAAAAGAGTTCGTAAAAGTTTTTCTTTTTCACTTTTAGTTTACCAACTGAATTGCTTGAGAACAAGCAAAGGTTTAAGCTTGGGGGAGTTGATACGTCTCCATCGTATCTACTTTTCCTAATGCTTTTCCTCTTGTTTTGAACTCTAATTTGCATGATTTGAATGAAACTAACCCGGACTGACGTTGTTTTCAGCAGAACTACCATGGTGCTGTTTTTGTGCAGAAATAAAAGTTCTTGAATTGCAACGAAACTTTGCAAGAAATTTTTATATGAATAGAGATAATTTCTGGAGCCAAGAACCACCAGAGGGGGGCACCTGGGTGGGCACTACCCACCAGGGCGCGCCACCCCCTCCAGGCGCGCCCAGGTGGGTTGTCCCCAGTTGGTGGCCCCACAGACCCTTAAACCGACGCTATAAAATCACATTTTTCCAAAAAAACCAGGGAGCAAGAATTATCGCGTTTCACAAGATGGAGCTGCCGCCGCCTCATGTTTTTCATTGGGAAGCTAGATCTGGAATCCGTTTGGGGATCCAGAGAGGGGGATCTTCGATCTTCGTCATCACCAACCCTTCTCCATCGCCAATTCCATGATGCTCCCCACCGGGAGTGAGTAATTCCTTCGTAGGCTCGCTGGTCGGTGAGGAGTTGGATGAGATTCATCATGTAATCGAGTTAGTTTGTTAGGGCTTGATCCCTAGTATCCATTATGTTCTGAGATTGATGTTGCTATGACTTTGCCATGCTTAATGCTTGTCACTTTTGGCCCGGGTGGCATGATTTCAGATCGGAACCGTTTATGTTATCACCATTATGTCTAATTTCTAGATCCAATCTTGCAAGTTATGGTCACCTACTACGTGTTATGATCCGGCAACCCCGGAGTGACAATAGTCGGGACACTTCCCAGTGATGACCGTAGTTTGAGGAGTTCATGTATTCACCGTGTGTTAATGCTTTGTTCCGGTTCTCTATTAAAAGGAGGCCTTAATATCCCATAGTTTCCAATAGGACCCCGCTGCCACGGGAGGGTAGGACAAAAGATGTCATGTAAGTTCTTTCCATAAGCACGTATGACTATTTACGGAATACATGCCTACATTATATTTATGAACTGGAGCTAGTGCCGTATCGCCCTAGGTTGTAACTGTCACATGATGAATATTATCCAACAAATCGCCGATCCAATGCCTATGAGTTTCCTACATATTGTTCTTGCTAAGTTACTACTGCTATTGTTACTGTTGCACTTGCTACAAAACTATTGCTATCACTGTTACCGTTATAATTGCTATTGCTACTACTATCAAAACTATCATACTACTTTGCTACTAATCACTTTGCTGCAGATAATTAATCTCCAGGTATGGTTGAATTGACAACTCAGCTGCTAATACTTACAATATTCTTTGGCTCCCCTTGTGTCGAATCAATAAATTTGGGTTGAATACTCTACCCTCGAAAACTGTTGCGATCCCCTATACTTGTGGGTTATCAGGTACGGGCGTCCTTCACAGAAAAACCAACACCGTCAAATTCAACAGTCAGTGGGTTCTCACGAGTAAGACGACGAACGGAAACTAAGTTTGTGACTAAGTCAGGTGAAACAAGAACATTAGACATAGTGATAGGTGTGGAAGTAGAAGGGAAACTAGTGCTAACGATATGAGTGATAGGTAAAGAAGAATCATTGCCAATGGTGATACGAGTGGGTGTGTGAACGAGATTCGAGGAGGTTAGGTTACCGGAATGAGTTGTCATGTCCGCAGTAGCACCTGAGTCCATGTACTAGTCGCCTCCGTCGCCATAGTTACTCGGCGACGCAGAGTGCAGGGCGGCCAAGAGGGCGGGATCCCATGGCGCAGGGACCGGCGGTGGCGGGGCGGGCGGGCCATAACCGCCGAGAGGCGGTGGCGCGAGGGGGGTGCCATAACCGGCACCAACTGGCTGGTAGGGCACGCCGATCAATGCCTAGTGGCCCACGGGGCGAGGACCAAGAAGACCCGGCGTAGGAGCCCGTGGGACGGGCATATGATAGGCATGCACGACGCCCGCCCACGGGTTCGGCCCGGCTGCCCATGGCGGAGGGGGCTGCTGGTAGCATGGCGCCCCCTGCGCCCTAGGCCGGCTGCTGCTGCTGGCGGTGACCCCCGTGATCGCTCTCTGACTATAGCGCCAGAAAAGCTCCTGTCTGCTAGGACTACGTCGGTATTTGCCCAAAGAGGAAGGGATGATGCAGCACAGCGACGGTAGGTATTTCCCTCAGTGATGAAACCAAGGTTATCGAACCAGTAGGAGAACCAAGCAACACAACATAAACAACACATGCACACAAAGAACAAATCCTCGCAACCCGACGTGTTAAAGGGGTTGTCAATCCCTTCTGGGGTACGGCACCTCAAGATAGGCAAAACGGACGTGAGGAAATTGTAGTAGATTGATTGATCGAACGCCAAACAGAATAAATAAGAATAAATTGCAGCAAGGTATTTTTGTATTTTTGGTTTAATAGATCTGAATAAAAATGCAAAGGAAAAATAGATCGCAAGCATGTATATATGAGAAAGAAGACCCGGGGGCGTAGGTTTCACTAGTGGCTTCTCTCGAGAAAACTATCAAACAGTGGGTAAACAAATTACTGTTGGGCAATTGATAGAACTTCAAATAATTATGACAATAGCCAGGCAATGATCATTACATAGGCATCATGTCTAAGATTAGTAGACCAACTCCTGCCTGCATCTACTACTATTACTCCACACATCGACCGCTATCCATCATGCATCTAGTGTATTAAGTTCATGGAAAACGGAGTAATGCAATAAGAACGATGACATGATGTAGACAAGATCCGTTTATCTATTGCATAGATATAGTCCCATCTTTTTATCCATAGTAGCAAAGATACATACGTGTCGGTTCCCTTTCTGTCACTGGGATCAAGCATCGTAATATCGAACACACTACCGGGCACCTCTTCCCATTGCAAGATAAATAGATGAAGTTGGCCAAACAAAACCCAAATATCAGAGAAGAAATACGATGCTATAAGAGATCATGCATATAAGAGATCAAAGAAACTCAAATAACTTTCATGGATATAAAAAGATATAACTGATCATAAACTCGAAGTTCATCAGATCCCAACAAACACACCGCAAAAGGAGTTACATCATACGGATCTCCAAGAGACCATTGTAGTGAGAATTCAGCGAGAGAGAGAAAGCCATCTAGCTACTAACTACGGACTCGAAGGTCTACAAAGAACTACTCACGCATCATCGGAGAGGCACCAATGGAGGTGGTGAACCCCATCCGAGATGGTGTCTAGATTGGATCTGGTGGTTCTGGACTCTGCGGCGGCTGGATGAATATTTCATCGACTCCCCTAGGGTTCTGGTATTTTTGGGGTATTTATAGAGCAAAGAGGTGGTCCGGGGGGCACCCGAGGTGGGCACAACCCACCAGGGCGCGCCTGGGCCTCCTGGCGTGCCCTGGTGGGTTGTCTCCTCCTCAGGACTCCCCCAGGTGCAACCAGGGCCCATTGTGTTCCTTCTCGCCCATAAAAAATCATCGTGGAGTTTCGTGGCATTTGGACTCCGTCTGATATTGATTTCCTGCAATGTAAAAAACATGGAAAAACAGCAACTGGCACTTGGCCCTATGTCAATAGGTTACTACCAAAAATGATATAAAAGGCCTATAAAACATCCAAGATTGATAATAAAATAGCATGGAACAATCACCCCGCTGCCCCGCCGGTTGCGGCGGCCCCCGCCACCTTGGAGCTGCTGGGGAGGCAGGGGCGCGGGCGGCAGCGGGCGGCGGCGGGTAGTACCCGGCTGGCGCGGGAGGACGCGCCTGGGTCGGCGCGGCCGGTGTAGCGGGGCCACCGCGGGTGGTGCCGGCAAAGAGGGCGGTGTGCTGGATCCGCTGCTTCACCTTCATCATCCGGCGCTCCTCGAGCTTGAGGTACGCGATGACGCGCTGAAAGGTGGGCAGCGGCAGCAAAGTAAGGTTAGAAGCCGCGTTGCCGAAGTCCTCGTTGAGGCCGGCGGTGAGGGTGCTCAGCATGAGGTCGTCGGAGACTTTGGCACCAATGTCGCGAAGTTCATCGGCAAGCATCTTGAGCCGCATGCAGTACTCATCGATGGTGGAGTTGTCCTAGTTACAGCCAAAGAACTCCTGCTGCAAGAAAACAAGGCGTTGTAGTTTGTTGTCGGTGAAGAGCGCGTTGATCTTGGTCCACACGGCGCACGCGTCGTCGTCCTCGGCGACAACCGTGTGGAAGATGTCCTTCGATATGGTTTGATAGAACCAACGGATGAGCGTGGCCTGAATGGCGGACCACTCCGAATCGCCCTTCATGTAGTCACCGTCCACGGAGCTATCGAAGTGCTCAGTGAGATAGTACTCGCGGAAAACAAGGTTGAAGTAGGTCTTCCACGCGTAGTACAAGGTGCTGGAGCTGTCGAGGCGGATGAGGACCTGGGCTTCGATGTTGAGGTCGCAAATGGCGGCGACGGAGGGCTAGGGGCCGGCGAAGGGGTTCGACGAGCGGGTAGTGGAAGAACCCAGAGAGTCCATGGCGCGGCTAGCGTTAGGGTTTTAGAGGTGGGTAGCGGCGGCGGGAGGGTGCGGCGTCTGCGTGGCGCGGCGGCTGCAAGTGGGAGGATGGCAGAGGCGGCGGGGGAAGGGTGGCGGCGCGACGGGGCGGCAGCGGCAGGGGAGGACATGGCGGCGGCTGCGGCAGGTCGGCACAACAGGGAGAAGCGGAAGCGGTGGCGGCACGGGGCGGCGGCGGCATCGGGGGTGAACGCGGCGGCGCGCGGGGTGCGGCCGTGGTGGCAGCGGCGCGTGCGGGAGGGCGCGGAGGCGGCGGCGGCGCGCGCGCCTTAGGTCAGGACCTTCAGAGATGATACCATGTAGAGGAACGGTTTGGCAATACAAATTATCGTTGTATTGATCGGGTGCAGATGCACGTATATAAAAAGTACAAATGGACCTCGACCTCAACTATACAAGACTATAAGGTGGACCAGGATATACACATATACATGCAATACATATATTCAACACACGACATAGCCATCAAGCAAAAGCTTCCGCCTCCTGCTCGCGTGGCGGAATGAGTGAACCATGTGGGCACGCCCATGGCACTTCCCACCACCACCACCACCACTAGGCGCCCATCTTTGCTAGTTGCGGCTACTGATCATCGTGGCATCGAGGCGGCCCACGCCGCGGCCCCAAGCTCAAGGCCTTACGCTTAAAGTGTGGCGAACATTCGGCTCACGAAAATAGGAGCTCCTATACAGCGCTGCAGGCGCCCGTTAATGATCCGGCGCCTACAACGCTACTAGCATGGGTCGGCCCACTAGCGTGCTGCCCCAAGTTTTTTAGTTTTTTTACGAAAATAAAAATATAAAATGAAGAAAGGTTTACAGATTTAAAGAAAAAAAGTTCATCCATTTGAAAAAATATGTTCATATCTTTAAAAAAGGTTCATAAGTTTTGAAAAAGTTCATCAATTTGAAAAAAAATTCATTAAAATCGAAAAAAAGTTCATCCAATTCAACAAAAGTTCATTAAATTTGAAAAACATTCATAGAAATTGATTAAAGGTTCATGGAACTGAAAAAAAGTTCATAAATCAAAAAAAGTTCATCCATTTTCAAGACAAATGTTCATTAAATTTCAAAAAAGTTCATCAATCTCAAAAGAGTTCACATAATTTCCAAAAAAATATCGTCAACCAGCGCCTAGATGAGCCGGCCCATTTACGGACGCCACAGGCGCCAGTTAACAAAATGCACGTCAACTAGCGCCTGTGGCGCCAAATAGGAAATGCCCACGAAAACACCTACCCTAACAGCGTACAACTTTTCCAAAAAAAACAACGTACAACTGTTGTCGTGGGTGAGCTCCTGCAGTTGTTCGGCATCGACAATGTCTTACGTCAACAAGTGCCACTGGCTCTCGAGGAAATAAAACAGAAAAAATAAAACAAAAGCCACGCTAGCCAGCTAGGCCAACCCCGGCCCAGCTAGCCAGCCCAGCAACGCACGCCTGCGCATCCTGGCCCCGCGCCACTCTCTCCCCTCTCCCACTGACCAGCGGACCCCGCCTGTCAGCTTCACCCCTCACCTTCCGCAACCGCTCGCGCCCATGTCGTCTATGATGCCGAGCACGACTGCGCCCACGTTCACATGTCCACGCGCTCTGGCCACTCCCCGACCCCGTGGCCATTACCTATAGATCCCCTTGCCTCCCTCGACTTTTTGCCCCATTCAATCGAGGCCGAGCGCCGCCAGGCTGCTGGCAACTGACCCCCATCGCCCGTTCTACCCTAGCTCCCTCCAGCGAAGTTTCCAACCACCCCAACCACCGCCTCGACCCACCACTGCCACCACAAGAACTACTACACGCCGGCAAACCCTGTGGACATCTTCCGCGTGGCCGAAGCCCTTTGGAAGCTCAAACACAATGACAACCGAAGCTTAGCGCCGCTGCAAGCTTAACTCCGGTGACCATTGTAAGTGTTCGACCCCGTGCCCTTGTCCATTATCTTCATCTTGATCGCACGCATCTCCCTGACCCATTCATTCGTCCATGAGCGCTCGATTTCGAGCACTACATCAACACTCGATACCTCTGCAGAACAGCAAACTCCGGCGAGCCCCTCAATGCCTTCTCCATTGTCCCCAACCATCGTCTAGGCCACCATCGACCTCGTTGTCGTCTCCCGCACCAATATGAGCCCTCCGCCACCCTGGAGACCCCCTGCATCACCATCTTTGGCAACTCCCAAACGCAACGCCGATGCATTCGTGTTTTTCGGTGAAGATCTAACCGCCCGGTGAGCACCCCGATCTGTTTTGAACAAACAGATCTAGATCTAATGCACCATATGCACTCACTCAAACTCAAATGGTATCAACCAATCAGAGCATGCCACATAGCCTACCTTATCTAAAAATTATCGAGAATAAATTTGGTTAAACTGAATTAAATGGCAGATTTGCAGAAAACCCCCTGGAAGTTCAAACACTCACAACTTTTTATCTATAAATCCAAATTGAGTAATTATTTGCAAAATAATATCCTTATGAAAAGCAAATTCACCTAGTCCAATAATATCTAACTTGAAAAGTTTAAAATTAAAATTCAAACAGAATGAATTCAACTATAAATTTGGCATAACTTGCAAATTATAAATCCAAATACATTGATTCTTTTTGCAGAATAAAACTAGTGAAATGTAGTTAGAACTTATCTCACTTAAACTCAAATTTGAATAATTAAATTGTGAATTTTAACAGAATTTAGTAGAAGCTAGAAACTCAAATGAATATTTAAAACTATTTTTGTTAACTTTAAAATAAAGGAATTTCTATTTTCGTGCCCCTACTTCCTTTGTTCTACTCAGTTTTCCCCACCCATGTAACTTTGCTCACTTTTGTCCTCCTCCACTCGTACGCGCCTCACAAAAGGCCAACGGCGCCTTGCCGTCGGGTCAAAGCTGTTGACCTTTACTTCTCTGGTGCTGACGCGTGGGGCCTACCTGAAATGCTGACATGTGGGATCGGTTGGTGGACGGCTGGGTCATTTATCTAAATAAATGGGACGAAATATATATCTCTCCCTCTCTCACTTTGCATCCCCCGTGGCCCGAGCATCCCACGTCCATCTCCCCCTTCCCTACCCCCAATCCCACGGCCACCGTCGGCGATGGCAACGTCGTTGGAGGTGTTCTGCGCCGGTGATGTTGTCTTACTGGAGAAGTGCAAGGAGATCTGCTCTTGGTTTCCTAGCATAAAAGCTCTGGCGGAGTTTGCATTGCAATTGTTGATAGATGCGAGGCAGGATGAGATCAGGCGGATAATTCCAGATCGAGTCAATGGGGTGACTTGTATCGGGGATGCGTGAGGCAATGGAGTCGCCGGATCCTCATCGGCGAGCTCGCTAGTATTATTCATACGGGTCTCGACGCGACCTGCCGGATCCAAAGGTCAAACGAGAGCTTGCAACTATTCCGGGGGTGAGATACATCCATCCTCCTCCTGGTATGTCTCTAAACATATTTATGCGTGATAATGTGGAGGAGTTTATGAGGACCATTGAAAGGCTTGCGCTCGGAGACGATCAAATGGTAGTTGAGGATGAGGAGGAGGACAAGGATTGGTTGTCAAAGACTTCTCCTGCCGCTGGTGATGAGGATAGGTATTTGTGCATCGCGAAGCATATGAGCGGACACGACGATGTTTTAGGAGTTGTCATGTACAAAGCAAAGTCGGAGGATGAGTGGTCGCCCATAGTTGTGTAGTTGGAGTTGTCATGTACTTCTAGTTTGTTTATCGCTATGTACTGAAGTTTGCTATGTTCATCGTTGATGTTCCAATGTTGTTGATCTGAGATGTGTATGCTGCCCTATATAGTGAAGTGTGTTTGTTTATCGTTGATTCTTCCAATGTTGTGGATCTGAGATGTGTATGCAACTTATGTGTTGAAATTTCTCGACCTTTGATGCACGCAAGTCAAACAGGGTAGTGTAGCACTTTCGCAGAAGTATCCCAATGAGTAATTCTCCCAACGAAAAGCAGAGGAGAGTATTTATAGGTAGTGTTTCTGTCACACATAAGGTGTCACAGTTCTTGTGCGACGCAATTGCCTGCGCTTCTACAAATATTGTTACTGTCCTGAATCATGAATAAACCAGTTTGACAAAAATAAAGGAAATTGTAGTAACAACTAAAAGAACTTCAAGAAGTAAATAACATGAATAATAGTATGGCCGTGTTTCCTACAATGAAGAAATTAGGTGCGGGGAGATTTCAGCTCATGGTAAGAATATATAAAGTGTGCGAGTGCGATGGTAATACTAGTTACCTTGTATTGTACTCATAGCATTTGATATAAGTGTTCTGTAGGCAGTTCTCCCTAAAGTTATGAAAATCCTCATGGGTTTATATTTCATTCTATGGTCATGTTTATCCATTGCCACAGAGTGGTCGTTTGCACAGTTAACATCCTTGGACCGGAACCAAGCATTAAGGTCAATGGATCACTGTTATCTCATATTTTCTTTGGTCCTCATAGATATCTCCACCGGTCACGTCAGAGGTCACAGATTTCTTAAACAGTATGTGTTACCTGTGTAGGTCTTGAGATCATGTTGCGTGGGACCTTAAATTGGACAACACGTATAGAGTTCACCACAGCATAACAACATACTAGATAGATCATACTACTACGAATGCAAATGATGACATATAGAATAGGAACACTTTAATCTTACCACATACCTTATTCCTTCGTCCATCGTGATCTCACCCAAAACTTGAAAATTTCAATCACACAAAACTCAACAAAACCTTTGTGAGATCCCTTAATATAATAAAGCAAATCACTACTTTAATTAAGTACTATTTCAAACCCATTCATATTTTATTATTGCATTATACCTACTGTATTCTAACTTGACCATGGCTTATACCCCCGATACAATCCATAGATTCACCAAAGCAAGCAAACAACACAAGGAAAATAGAATCTGTAAAAAACAGAACAATCTGTAGTAATCTGAACATTAACCATACTTATGTAAATCCAAAAATTCTGAAAAATTATGGCAACGTGGGAAATTTGTATATCAATTTTGTGTAATACATTTAGAACTTTATCGTGCTCCGGCGAATTTTAACAATTCTGCTATGGATGCAAAAGTTTCTGTTTTTGCACATAATCAAAACAACTATCATCCAAATCATCCCAAAGGCTTTACTTGGCACAAACACTAATTAAAACATTAAAAAACAAACATAACAGTAGCATAATTGTGCACACACAAGAAAACAGAAAAAAGTGAACATGAAAAATGAGATAACTGTTGGGTTGCCTCCCAACTAGCGCTATTGTTTTACGCCCCTAGCTAGGCATAATGCATAGTTTCAAGTATTGTCATCTTTGGTTTTAGTTCCATAGGTGGCCGTAGTGATTATTCATATGGTGGCTTAATTTTGGTTCTAGGGAAGTGTTCCATACCCTTCTTTAATGGAAACTGAAATTTTATATTCCCCTCTTTCATGTCAATGACGGCACCTATGGTTCGTAAGAACGGTCTACCAAGTATTATGTGGCAAGACAGATTGCAATCAATGTCAAGTATAATAAAATCAACGGGCACATAGATCCTATTTGCAAATTAAGAAAACATTCATCCATATTGGTAAAACCTAGCACATCACATAGAGATTTTGGAATTGTGGAAATGCTTGCACCCAAATCACATAAAGCATTGCACTCACAATTTTTAATTTTGACTTTAATGGTAGGTTACCACTCATCATATAATTTTCTAGGGATTGAAACTTCTAGTTCTAGCTTTTCTTCTAAAGCTTTCATCATCGCTTCTACAGTATATTTAGTAAAAGCCTTATTTTGTTCATAAACGTGGGTTGAATTCAGCATGGATGCAACAAAGAAATACATTCAATCAAAGAACAACTATCATAATTAAATTCTTTGTAATCCAAGAGAGTGGGCACATCACTAGTTAAAAATTTTACCTCTCCAAATCCATTTTTATCAATTTTTTCATCAAGATTTTCACCCTTCGAATTATGGGGACGCCTTCTAACTAAATTTTACTCTTCTTCAGTCCCCTTTTCATCAAATTTTATATTGCTAAACAAGGAGGCAATAGATGAAACACCAATCATTTTAATATCCTAATCATTACTAAGTGCAAATGATTCCGGCTTAGCTGCCATTTGATTTGCTAGCGTAGCTTGCGCATCAGAAATTTATCCTAGCAAATTTTAAGTAAGAGCAAATTGAGATTGAAGATTAGACACTGCTTCACTAACATCATTGACGTTTTTTGCAATAGCATCCAACAAAGTAGAGTGTTCTTTGTTAAAAAAATTGTTGTGCTCAAATTGCATAGAGATGTAGTCTTCAGTATTTTTCTCTATTTCGGCCAAAAATTTATGAGAAGAGGTATCATGATAATTTTCTCGAGACATCATGATTAGGCAAACAAGATGATGAGCAAGCAAAGAAGCAAACAAGAAAACGGAAAATATTTTTGCAATTTTTGTAAAAACTTTTTAGAAGTGGGGAAGATGAAAACGAGAGGCAAAGGCAAACAATGTAAATGCAAGGAGATGAAAGTTTATGTGTAGGTACTTGATAAATGTTGATGATGTCTCCCCAGCAACGACGCTAGAAATTCTTCCTGCAACTTGTGATCAGCTGTGTTGGGATTTCCCCGAAGAGGAGAGGATGATGTAGTACAGTATTTCCCTCAGTTATGAAACCAAGGTTATCAATCCAATAGGAGAATTACGCAACAACTCATTAACAACACTTGCACACAAAATAACAAATCCTTGCACCCAACGCGAACAAGGGGTTGTCAATCCCTTGGCGGTTAATTGCAAGATTAGATTGTATGGCGATAGATAGATAGAACAAAAATACAAGATAAAATAAATAAATTAAAATTGCAGAAAGGTATTTTTAGGATTTTTAATATATGATAAAAGTAGACCTAGGGGGCATAGTTTTCATTAGCGGCTTCTCTCTTGAAAATAGCATAGGATGGGTAAACAAATTACTGTTGGGCAATTGATAGAAAAGCAAATAATCATGACGATATCCAAGGGCAATGATCATGTATATTGGCATCACATCCGAGATAGGTAGACCGAAACGATTCTGCATCTACTACTATTACTCCACAAATCGACCGCTATCCAGCATGCATCTAGATTTTTAGTTCATAAATAACGGAGTAACGCCTTAAGAAAGATGACATGATGTAGACAAAATAAACTCAAGCATGAATAAATCCCATCTTTTTATCCTTAATAGCAATGATACAATACGTGTCAGGTCCCTTTCTGTCACTGGATTGAGCACCGCAAGATCGAACCCATTACAAATCACTTCTTCCATTGCAAGATAATCAATCTAGTTGGCCAAACCAAATCAATAGATCAGAGAGAAATACAAAACTACAATAATCATCCATAAAAGAGTTCAGAGAAAACTCAAAAAATATTCATGGATAATCTGATCATAAACTCACAATTCATCGGATCCCAACAACACACCGCAAAAAGTGATTTTATCGGATAGAACTCCAAGAACATTGAGGAGAACATTGTATTGAGATCAAATAGAGAGAAGAAGCCATCTAGCTACTAACTATGGAACCGTATGTCTGTGGTAAACTACTGACACATCGCCGGAAGGGCAGCAAGGTTGATGTAGAGCCCCTCCGTGATTGATTCCCCTTTCGGCAGAGTGCCAGAAAAGGCCTCCAGTTGGGATATCTCGAGAATAGGAACTTTTGAAGACAGAGAAAGTATTTCGTGGACTCTGTTGGTTTCCCAATTTTAGAGAATTTATAGTGACGCAGTTAGGTCAAACGGAGCCATGTGGGGCCCACGAGAGACCAGGGCGTGCCCTGGTGCCTCGTGGGCCACTGCTCCATCTTCACGTCCCCTCCCGAAGCTTCAAGGGTCTCTTATGACCAGAAAAAATCTCCAAAAAGTTTCGTGTCATTTGGACTTCGTTTGGTACTGATATTCTGGAAAACGAAAAATAGGCGAAAACAGCAACTGGCACTGGGCACTAAGTTAATAGGTTAGTCCCAAAAAATGATATACAATTGCTTGTAAGTGTATATAAAACATCCAAGATTGATACTATAATAGCATGAAACAATAAAAAATTATAGATATGTTGGACACGTATCAACCAGCGTAGTGATGGTCAAAGGCTTTGACCCGACGGCAAGGCACCAGTTGTCCTTTTGTGAGGCGCAGGCGAGTGGCGGAGGGCAAAAGTGGGCAAAGTTAGATGGGTGGGGGAAAACTGAGTAGAACAAAGGAAGGAGGGGCACGAAATCAGAAATCCCTAAAAATAAAAGGCCTAAATGGAATAATTCCTTTTGCAACTAAGTTCTGAAACCCAAAATGAACTTTAGTAAATGTTTTTGGATTATTATTTGGCCTGCGGGCATTTAATAAATTTGAATTAAACTCAAACTTAGCTTGATTATAACTTTTAGACTATATGCTTAGTTTGAATAAACCTTTGCAATATGACATATTGAATTAATTAAACCTAGTAAATATTTTGGAGTGATGATGAACTTTAGGGAACATAAATTAAATTAAATTTAGTTCAAACTTAAGTGAAATTTGAAAGCTATTGCACTTAATAAATGACTTTGGATTTATATTTGACTTTACTTTAAACTTGAATTAAATAAATAATCTTTAGTAATTATATTGGATTGGTATTTGACCATAGGGAGAATTCAAAACATAATTTGAATTAGTTAAACCTAAAGGAAACCTGGAAGTCATTCAATTAATCCAAAATAAATGAATACTTTGCAAATGAACTCATGAACCAACATTACTCAATTATGGAACATCTTTAAACTAGTACCTAGCTTTAATAATTCAAATCTACTTTGAATTCATATTAGAACTTATTAAAAACTCAATTTAATTTGACTTCAAATAAGATGAACTCTAATTCAAATTCAAATTGAATTGGAAGTCAAACCAAGTTGATGAACTCAAATTAAATCTAAACACTTAGAGTGTATTCAAGATCATGAAAGTTCAAGAAGTTTGAATTTTCATTCAAACTTGAACATGAACTTGGCTATCAAAGATTCATAGAGCATGACTTCTGTTGTTAAGATTCGTTCTAATTGGATCTGACAACCACAACTTTGCACATACCCCTTATGTGATAAACCCTTTATTGAAACTTGCATGTGAACCCTTATGTCACATGTATTCTAGTTGACAACCACTATGTTGTTTTCCAAACTCTTATGAGTTAACACTAACACATGATCTCCCAACACAATGGCACTAAACCATGCACAACACCTGTTGTATGTTTGATTGTCTTGTATGCTTGCTCTTTATACTTGTGTTAGATTGTACGGAGAGTGAAGAGTAACTTGATCATGATTGTGAGATTAAAGAATCTCAACACCAGGCAAGTGGAACCTTTGATCATAACCTATGTTTACATGCATTGTAGTTGATTCCAACTAGGAATCCCCTATGGGATTTTTACTCTGTGCTTGACAGCACCCAGTAGAAGAAATGTATGTCCATTTTAACCTGACCTTGTAACAATGAGTAATTTCTTAGCTGCTATTATGTGGATTGGGGTCAGAATTCAAAAGGTTACTTCATGGATGACTACTTAATAAAATAACTTAATTAATGAAACAGTCTGGATGGATTAGCTTTGATTGGGCCATCGGAGTGTAGTCATTGGAGGGGAATGCCACCCATGTATCAAAGGGATTGTATGAGTTCAAAGTTGAGTAGGTCCATGTGTAACTGTGAGACAATATGGGCTCTGTTTGGACCAAGGAAGTTGTGGGAACCCTCCCGAGCATGACCAGCAGATGTAGTTTTGCATGTAGGGAAACCGAACTGGGTCTACCATTTGAAGAGAGCTAGTACTTCCCAAAAGTCTCATCTTGATCTACCTAGCTTCTTCACAAGTGAAGCTTAGCAGCAGGAAGGTGTGATCGGGAATCATGGGTAAAGTACACAAACCTCAGCAGAGTGTATAAAACTGATCATGATTAACCATGTACCTGGTTACGGACAATTTTTAAGCAACTCATCGAAGAATTGTCAGCTTGACCTCATCACCTCTTCTAATAAAATCAATGGATCGAACCAAAGGGGATATGGACTGACTCATATGCCTGGCGTGATATCGGGAGTGTTATCTGGGAGTGTTTTAGGGTAACTATGTGATGCGAAGGCCCACATATTCAAATGATTTATGGATGATCGCGTGATACAATTGCCCAGGACTACTATGTGATGTGGTATGTCCAACTATTAGAGTAGACCATTATTATAAAGGTAGGGAAAAGCTATTTCATGCAAAATGAAAACCAACCACACCAAACTGCATGATTATTTTTCCAACAAGCTAATCCTCGTGAAGCTTGCCAATACATTCAATGTATTGACCCTTGTGGTTGCAACCTATCATGTTGCAGGTTTATCATATCAAAGAAAAGGTACAATGTAGGGTTACAACGCTATACTCAACTCTTGTGTGCGAGTGGATGGATACCACACGACTAGAATATTATCTCCACTGCATGATTGTATGTTAAGCTAGCTAATGGGCTAAGTAGATCTGTATTGTAAAGCATTGAATCTATGATATAATACTATGACACGTGACATATTCTTGGCATTCATCCTCGACTGTGCATGCCAGCTATTGATCCAGTGATTTACATAGTAAGCACAGAGATTCGAGGCCCCTCTCGGGACCAGGTCATGACACTCATTGCATTACTCGGTTTTGTTACTTAATACTTTAAGATGTATGTTAGATAACATTCTTATGTGGAGGATTAGCTATAGATCCATTTGGATAACGGTCTATAGTTGTTTTCATGTGATGTTCATATGTAATTATGCCATGTATAATCATAGTCATGAAAAGTGTAATTTAATAGCAACTGTAATTTGTTCAACACCATGCTATCTTTTGGAGAGAAACCACTAGTGAACCTATGGATCTCGGTCCATTCTTCTTCCTATTTCTTCTACTCCATAATACAACCATAATCTCACCTACTATTTTTTCTTCCGGCCTCGCCATCACTGGCGCATAATCTCACCGTTTTGGGGTTTGTGTTGCGTTGTTTCACTAACCACCTAATTCTGCAGTGCCAACCGCCACCACGTTAGCCGAGAATCATCGCCGAGTGCCTGAGTCGCCTTAACCAAGGGTTAGATCATGTTGCTATTTTGTAACTACAAATGTGTCTCCGCGTGATTTTCGGCATTTGTCAATCATAGTGTAACTGGACTGCTCAAGCATGACTACATGTAGCTAGGTGGGTTGCTAGGAGGATAAACGATCCATGGGCAATTCGGTTGGAGGCTCCTGTGAGTCTTCCTCCTCCTTCAAACTCATGAAACTAAACAGAACTCCATCAGCTAACACCCAAATATTCAGATGTATAGTATAACACTACTGCAGGTTGCTGCTAACGCGACACTACAATCAGAGACCCTTCGACGAAACTATGTGTGATGCATTAATTGCAAACGGTGGTGTAAAAAACCCATCAAAAAAGGTGCAAAACGTTTGCGATGGAGGATGCATCAAACACGGTTCAGATTTTAGTTGCGTGTCAGTTCAATTAACCGTTTGCGATGAGGAGGAACAACAGAAACGGGCAGCCAGATGAAGGTGTGTGTGATGTACATCATACGGTTCACTCGGATGACCTGTTTGTGATTAGGCAACACAAAAGAAACGGGAGCCAGATGAAGCCATGTGTGATATACGGCTTACGGTTCACTCGGATGAACTGTATGTGATTAGCCAACACAAAAGAAACGGTCATCCAGATCAAGGTGTGTGCGATGTACGACATGCGGTTCACTCGGATGAACTGTTTGCGTTGAGACAAGAGAACAGAAACGGTTGAATATATCAAGATGTGTGTGATACGCGGCAAACATGTCTCTAATCAGAAATGTGTGCGAAGACCGATAATAACACAAACGATTGATTCTAATAAGACGTATGTGATATGCTCTGTCTACACAACATCTATTGGCCGTTGGGCGACGGGCGGTCATCCGAGTACGCCATAAGGATGCGAAGAGGGCATCCTATATCAGCAAGGACTAGCTGTTCCACCAATAGCTCATCTAAGAGAACTCTCAAGTTAACTGTGCTCAGGCTGGAGTAGGCATGAGATGGGTGACCGGATGGGAAGTTGTCTTGATGTTAATCCCACTGATGGGGTATATCTTAAATGTCCATTAGGGACATTTATGACAGATCCCATCAGTGGAATTAACCCCAAGGTCCTTGTTTTGATTTTTTTGTTTTTCAACACATGTTAAAGAAGGTCTACCGCATTACTTTTTGACAATGTGCGATTGAGGGCATACGCTGCAGAAGAATTAACTGTTTGCGATTAGGCAACAGAACAGAAACACCACGTACGCGGCCGAGAAAGTGTGCCCACGTTACGCCATCCGGGAATAGTGCCGCACTTAGAAATTATAGAACCGTTAATAAATTTTGAGCCTGCGTCCCGTCACATTCCAAATTGCAAACCTGTTCACACTAATCAAAACCTAAACGGTTTCCCACTTAGGAGCGTATTAGTACTTGGTTATAAATACTACTACTCCAAGATGACTGCACATTCCTCCTCAACTAATCATCCACAAAAACAAACAAGTCATTCATCATCGTTCCCTTGCGTCTGCCATGGCCAGCGTGAGTTCTGGATCGAGAGATTGCCACCAGGGGAGAAAATTGCTCAAAGCCACCACATTAGTGGCGAGGGTACTCCAAAACTACCGTTTTTGCCGAAAATCACAAAAAACCACTAACTCTGTGGCAAGTGAGTAACAGATTGCACTAAACGAGCTGTGAGTCGTGACTAATCGGAAAACTAACAGCGTTGGCAAACCTGTCGGGTCTACGTGGCAAATCTACATGAACAATACACTAACGTGGCCAAGGGTCCCACATGTCAGTCCCACACCTCTTTCTTCCTGCCTACAAATCTTTTCCCCTCTCTCTCCCCCGTTGACTCCGCCCTGCTCCGGCGGCGACGACCCCGACTACACCGCACCCCCTCCGCCTCTTCTCCCGCGCATGGCGGCGCTGCAGTCACAGGCGGGGCGATGGTGTTGTAGGCACGAGCGCGAGGGCAGCGTCGCACAGGTGCGGACGAGAGGCGGCGACGCTGCAGGCGCGCACATGGGGCGGTGGCGCGCCGGCGCGGGCACGACGGCGGCGCAACAGATGCAGGTAGGGCGCCGGGGTCCTGGTGTTGCAGCCGTAAGCGGGGCGGCGACGCGCAGGCGTGGGCGCGACGGCGGCGCTGCAGACGCAGGTGTGCCGGCGATGCGCAGGCGTGGACGCGTGCGGTGGCGCGCATGCGTGAGCGCTAGACGGCGGCGCGGCAAGCGTTGACTTACCAGCAGGCGCGGGAAGCGCAGCAAGCTGGGCGTGGGGCAGGCTTTGACCCTTGAGAAGTGGCACATGAGGTCAAGCATTGGCATAGGAGCTCTAGCGGCAGCCATTTTTCTTGCAACAAGGGAAGGTGGATCTACGCGCGGCATGGCCGCCGCCAGCGGGCATCCTGGCGGCTCCTCCCTTTCCCCCGAGGACCGCCTCCAGTCCACGCGCTCGTGCGCTCACCTTGGACCTCGGTGCTGTGGCTGACAGGTGGGCCCCCTATCCACCTCAGCAGGTCAAACAACGACTAGGTTTAGTCTTCGCCACGTCAGCCAAGCCAGACCGGTCCCACCCGTCGGCATTGTTGTTAGACGCAGCTCAATTTTGACAGTGCAACCTGTTACTCACTTGCCGCAAAGTTGGTGGTTTTTTGTGATTTTCAGCAAAAATGGTAGTTTTGGAGTATCCTCGCCACAAATGTGGTGGCTTTGAGCAATTTACTCCCACCAGGGAGAGGCGAGCATGGAAGCGGAAGCACGAGAGATGTCCTGCCTCGCCGCGAAAGCAGCCAACATGTCCCGCCACGCGGCCATAGTAGCAGAGAGGTCCCGCCATGCCGTGGATGCAGCAGACTGGTCCGACCGCGCTGCGGAAGTAGAAGAGATGTCCTGCCGCGCTGTGAATGCAGCAGAGATGTCCTCCCGCACCGCAACGGCCTGGGAAAATGTCTCGCGGGCAGGCGAGGACTCGTACAGGCGCATGCATGCCATCGTCCTTCACCGGATGGATCAAATCTCCAGCTGGGCGAGGTGCAAGATGACATGAAAGCCTCGTTTGAACAGGCTACCGGCGTCATCCGGCAACTAAATGAGAGCAATGCGAAGCTCTAGGACGAGCGCGACCTGCTGAGCGCGAAGAACGTCGGAAGTGCAGTGCAGCAGATGGAGACCACTGCCTTGTTGAAGAGGACCGACATCATCGTCGAGAAACTTATGGACGAGAATGCCATGTTGCACATCGAGCACAGAAGGCTAATGGAGGAATCCGTGGATGCTCTCAAGCAGCATCTTGAGGACAAGAAAGAGCTCATCGCCGCTTGCCGCAGAGATTAGTTCCCGTGGCCTGCAACAACGCATCAAGAAAGTAGAGATCAGCGAGCCAGATCGTTGTCTTCCTTCTTTTGCCCTTGTGTATTTCGAGCGTTGCCGCATGTGGCTTTTTTTAATTATGTTCCTAAATATGTAAGACAATTATTGTCCACTGTCATCATCCTTATATTCATCATGCTTGCTATAAGTTGCAGTCGATGCTATATAGGTCCGTCGGATCTTACATCAAGATCCATGCAAAACATTCTTTTCAGATTTTCATTTTTCTCTCTTAAATCTCAGTCCAGTGAGACATATAGCCACGCCGTGGACCAGGGGCTCAGGCGCCATTAAGGGAGATGTTGGGAGGGAGGTGCGCGGCGGGTAGCGATCAAAGGGCTCTCCTCCCGATGAGCACGCGTAGGGGTTTGATCGCACGCCTCCCGTACTCAAATAGCTATCCCGCACGGCACCTCCTAGCCAATAAAAAAGGGGACGCGTGGCGACACGTAATTGGTAAGTAGAACGCGCACTCAATAATACTTGTGTTTCCGATTTGTAACGTGACATCACTTATTCCAAAATGACTTTGTTGATTGTTAATATGTGCGCCTTCGCAAATCAGACAGAAAATTTACCACAGCATGTTGGTGCCATGTCATGACACCATGCCAAGTTTCATGATTTTCAAACGTGTTTTGGATTTACAAGAATAAAAAACCAAGTTTCTAAATCTTTCCGGCCGAGCCACGACGCCCAAATGTTTGAATTTCATTCCCATCTCTTGCATGGGACCTAGAAATTCACCCAAGGACACATGTGATTTTTCAACCAACTTTGGTGCACTGGAGCATGTGCTTGTAGTTCAAATTTGAAGTATGCACATTAAATGCCCAGAAACTCAATTAACGTATAAAAACGGCCAAACGAACCCCGAAAAATTCCAAAATTAAACACAACACTCCTGTTGTTCTATGTTGACACTAGAATTTTTTTGAAAGCAATAAGAGGCAACAGATATTGTTCCGTCCCCAAAGGTGGCACGTTCCCTACCGAAACCATCACGCTTGTTGTGAGAATCTCTAGTTTGTGAGAAGCTTATACCCAAACCTACCCCAAATGTGACAAAAAATTTACCACGACATGTGGATGCCGCTCCATGATAACATGCCGAGTTTCATGAATTTCAGACGAGTTTTGGATTTACTAGAATTTAAAAACCAGGTATCTCAATGTTTTGCCGGCAATCAACAGTGCCCTGGTGTTTGAATTTCATTCCCATCTCTTGCATCTGACCTAGAAATTCACCCAAGGACACACATGTGATTTCTTAACCAACTTTAGTGCACTGGAGCATGTGCTTGTAGTTCAAATTTGAATTATGCACATTAAATGCACAGAAACTCAATTAATGTATAAAAAGGCCAAATGAACCCCGAAAAATTCCAAAATTAAACACAACACTCCTGTTGTTCTATGTTGACACTAGAAATTTTTTGAAAGTAATAAGAGGCAACTGATATCGTTCCGTCCCCAAAGGTGGCACGTTCCATACCGAAACCATCACACTTGTTGTGAGAAGCTCTGGTTTGTGAGAAGCTTATACCCAAACCTGCCCCAAATGGGACAAAATTTTTACCACAACATGTTGATGGCGCTCCATGATAGCATGCCATGTTTCATGAATTTCAGACGAGTTTTGGATTTACTAGAATTTAAAAACCAGGTATCTCAATGTTTTGCCGGCAATCAACAGTGCCTGGTGTTTGAATTTCATTCCCATCTCTTGCATGGGACCTAGAAATTCACCCAAGGACACACATGTGATTTTTTAACCAACTTTGGTGCACTGGAGCATGTGCTTGTAGTTCAAATTTGAATTATGCACACTAAATGCCCAGAAACCCAATTAATTTATAAAAAAGGCCAAACGAACCCGAAAAAAATTCAAAATTAAACACAACACACCTGTTGTTCTATGTTGACACTAGAATTTTTTTGAAAGCAATAAGAGGAAACGGATATCGTTCTGTCCCCAAAGGTGGCACGTTCCATACCGAAACCATCACACTTCTTGTGAGAAGCTCTAGTTTGTGAGAAGCTTATACCCAAACCTGCCCCAAATGGGACAAAAATTTTACCACGGCATGTTGATGCCGCTCCATGATAGCATTCCAAGTTTCATGAATTTCAGACGAGTTTTGGATTTACTAGAATTTAGAAACCAGGCATCTCAACGTTTTGCCGTCAATCAACAGTGCCCTGGTGTTTGAATTTCATGCCCATTTCTTGCATGGGACCTAGAAATTCACCCAAGGACACACATGTGATTTTTCAACCAATTTTTGGTGCACTGGAGCATGTGCTTGTAGTTCAAATTTCAATTATGCACATTAAATGCCCAGAAACCCAATTAATGTACAAAAAAAGGCCAAACGAACCCCGAAAATTTCCAAAATTAATCACAACACTCCTGTTGTTCTATGTTGACACTAGAATTTTTGAAAGCAATAAGAGGCAACGGATATCGTTCCGTCCTCAAAGGTGGCATGTTCCCTACCGAAACCATCATGCTTGTTGTGAGAAGCTTATACCCAAGCCTGCCCCAAATGGGACAAAAAATTTACCACGGCATGTTGATGCCGCTCCATGATAGCATGCCAAGTTTCATGAATTTCAGACGAGTTTTGGATTTACTAGAATTTATAAACCAGTCATCTCAACATTTTGCCGGCAATCAACAGTGCCCTGGTATTTGAATTTCATTCCCATTTCTTGCATGGGACCTAGAAATTCACCCAAGGACACACATGTGATTTTTCAACCAACTTTGGTGCACCGGAGCATGTGCTTGTAGTTCAAATTTGAATTATGCACATTAAATGCCCAGAAACCCAATTAATGTATAAAAAAGGCCAAACGAACCCCGAGAATTTTTTTGAAAATAATAAGAGGCAACGGATATCGTTCCGTCCCCAAAGGTGGCACGTTCCCTACCAAAACCATCACGCTTGTTGTGAGAATCTCTGGTTTGTGAGAAGCTTATACCCAAACCTACCCCAAATGGGACAAAAAATTTACCACGGCAAGTTGATGCCGCTACATGATACCATGCCAAGTTTCATAAATTTCAGACGAGTTTTGGATTTACTAGAATTTAAAAACCAGGTATCTCAATGTTTTGCCGGCAATCAACAGTGCCCTAGTGTTTGAAATTCATTCCCATTTCTTGCATGGGACCTAGGCATGCACCCAAGGACACAGATTTGATTTTTCAAACAATTTATATGCACCGGAGCATGTGCATGCAGTTTAATTTTGAATTGTGCACCTGAAATGGCTAGAAAACCAGTTTAATGTATAAAATGTCCAAACGAACCATGAATAGTTCCAATTCTTTTACGACACACATATAGTTGCATGTTCACTGCAGATAAAAGGTGTAGCAATTCAAACACCGTCCATTGCCGCTGTGACCCCATTATGTAATTCAAATCAAGACAAAAAATCAAGTAGATCCCACACAGCTTATTATCACCAACCGTGTGAGATGTAGTACAAAATATCCTGGAGCACCGTCGGTGTATAGTACGCCTATGGCTTACGTGAGAAGGTGTGTCGGCTACAGTCCAGAGCCGGCTTGTCAAGCACACTAGCTCGCTCCCAAATACTCCCGCCTCTGCATCCCTCGCAATCTCGAAAATATTACTGCCTCGTAATCTAAAAAATATCTACCGCCTGGAAGGTTTTAATGTTTGATAGCACACGATTAGTATGTGTGGACCGTGTGCGATGTCTATTACTCCCTCTCTGCTTCAATCCCTTGATTCAAATTTTCAGTGGCCCCGACATTTTACTCCCGCCTCTCCATCCCTCACAATCTCAAAAATATCTGCTCGCCCTTGATCCAAATTTTTAGTAGCCCCACCTTGTTACTCCCGCCTAGTAAAAAATTTAGTTGCCGCGGTATTTCCTCAAACACCACCTTGCCCCCCACCGGCCCCCCTCCACACACACCACACACTCCCCAAAACCTCCGCTCACACAGACATACACAACCCTCGAAACCATTGGTAGGTCACCGCCATCGCCGGTGCCTCCATCCTGAACCTCTGCCTGTTTATCGCGGCATTTTCGCCCAACGCCGGCAAGGTGGCCGCCAAGGTGTCCCCGTTGTCCTCAACGGGTTCGATCCGCCATCGCCGGTCCCCCGATCCGCCCGCCGCCGTGCCCCTACCACTACAAAAAAAGACACATCCGTGACATTTTGGGCCGAACGAAATTTTGTTTTGTCATGCTTATGACACTTCTATGATGATAATTGTGACAAAAAACGGTATCATCATAGATGTGGTGGGCTCCTACTTCTATGACAAAAAATCATGATAGAAAATGGGCTTTTCGTCCTAGGCGGGCCGGAGACGCAGCTGCATGACATTCTTTGGGCCGTCCATGACGAAAAAACCGTGGTAGAAGCGAGGGCGCGGAAAATATCGGGGAGTTCCCGGTTACGGTGGGTGGTCGGGGGCCGAGCGATGCGTGTTTCTCTCGTATGTATGCGCGTGTGTGCAAGGCGTTGGGCTCTAAGTGAACCCGAGCGAGGCGTTGGGCTCTAACTGAACCCGAGCGATTGCACTGCAGGCTATGCGTTACTGAACCCGAGCGATCGATCGATCCCTTGCTGTTAACTGAACCCGAATGATTCCTTCGCTACTGCTGCTAACTGAAGCCGATCGAACACTGCTGCCTCCTTCCCTTGATGAACAGTGAGCCTTGTTGGGGGGTTGGATGAACAGTTCCCGGTGGGGGGTTGGATGAAGAGGACCCCGTGGTAGTAGAGGCTGTTGCCGCTGGATGAACAGGACCCCAGTCGATCGAGCCGGTGGATGAACAGGACTCCGTGGAGGGCTGGATGAACAGACGACCCCATGGAGGGCTGGTTGAATAGTAGCCGGTGGAGGGCCGGATGAACAGTAGCCCGTGGAGGGATGGTTGAACAGGACCCCGTGGAGAGGGCTGGTTGAACGGTAGCCGGTGGAGGCTGGATGAACAGGAGCCCGCGGATGAACAGTGGCTGGTGGAGGCAGGAGGGGAGACGCCGTGGATGAACAGTCGCAGGTGGAGGCTGGAGGAGGTCGACAGTGGATGAACAGTAGCCCGTGGAGGCTGGAGGAGGCCAACGGTGGAGATGAACAGTATCCCATGGAGTCCCGTTTTGCGGTACGCCACACCCCTCCCGATGAACAGGACCCCCGTTTCGACCGTAGTGCTCCAACACAAGTCTGTTTCCTCTGTTTTGCGGTACGCCACACCCCTCCCGGTCAATAGGACCCCGTTTTGACCGTAGGAGGTCCAACAGAAGTCCGTTTCCTCCGTTTTGCGGTACGCCAGACCCCTTCCCATGAACAGGATCCTGTTTTGACCGTGGCCGGTCGAACACAAGGCCGTTTCCTCCGTTCTGTAGTACGCTAGGCCTCGTTTCCATTGGCTGTTCTCTCCAAGCCGGTTGACTCGTGATGAACACAACGACGCATTCCGTTCCGACCCAGCCGGTTGGCTCCCCATGAACACGACGACGACGTAGTTTCTCCATTCTGACCCAGCCATGTACACGAGTCTTGGCCATACGTATGTGCGAGTAGGCATTCGAGACCCCGCCCGTATGTACGTACGTGGCCGTATTTTCTTTCTTGCACCCAGGCCGCTGTACGTATGTGTACATGCTGCGTGCGCGCCTCTACTACGACACGTGTGCGCCTCTACTATGACACGTGTGCACCTCTACATCAACCAGTATGTACGTACACATTCGCGACCAGAATGACAACGCTACGCACGCTTCGACCAGGTGGGTCCTAACTGTCAGGCACTTCCTCCGTGCGAAGATGTAGCTGGTGGGTCCCAGCAGTCAGGGGGAAACCTTTTTTCGTGAAATACAGTGGCCCATCTGGTAGGTCCCTGCTGTCAGGTGGAGGAATAATTATTTTGTGCGTAATAAGGAGGCACTTCCTTGCTGCTGCCGTGGACCCAGCTGTCAGCCTCTCCACGTATAGTACTCTTCTGATGGAAGTCATTCCTTGACCACGTTGACCATGCCACGCTGAGAGCACCAGGGCGGTGGACGATGATGAGGCCTAGGAAGGGGACGACGCGGAGCCGGGGAAGACGCGGCAGTGGATGCCCACGCGGAGGGGAGTACGTGGGTGGACTGCTTCGGCTGCGGTGTGAGGCTGCCGTCGCTAGAGAATAACAGGAGGTGTGGGTGAGTATAGAGGGATGGCATGGCCAGCGGTGGCAGCACAGCCGGACACGGGAGGCAGCAGCAGGCGGCACGGCCGACGCTTGTTTGGGCGGCTAGAGCAAGAAGACCAGAGGTTGAAGAAGCACTACGGCCATTGGATGGACATCGTACGATCACTGGAGCTAGAGTCGTTCATATTGAGTAAGTTGACAAAGCCCTTCGTTCGCGTCAACTTAGTAGGCCCACAAGTCAGCCTCCCACTATGGTGGGTCCCAGCTAGCAGGGGGAGTATTCATTTTTTGTGCGTAACAAGGAGGCACTTCCTTGTGTGCGAAGATATAGCTGGTGGGTTTGAGCTGTCAGCGGTAGTATTCATTCTTTTTGGCGTAATAAGGACGCACTTCCTTGCGTGCGAAGATGTAGCTGGTGGGTCCCAGCAGTCAGGGGGAGAAAACATTAGTTTTTAGGGTAAAAAGGATGCAGTTGCATGCATGCATCCATGGGCTTGGTGCGTCCCCACTGTCAGCCTCTCACGTACAGTCATCTTCCGATGACTCTCGTTTGTTGACCACGTTGACCACACCGTGCTGAGCACACCAAGGCTGGTGGACGACGGTGAGGCCCCAGACTGGAATGACCCGAAGATGGGGAAGACGCGGCAGTGGAGTCGCAGATGGAGAGGAGTGGGAAACTTGACTGGTTCGGGTGCCCGGCAGCATTGCCGGCCACTTGAGGCAGGACCTAGAACAGAGGTTGAAGAAGGAGCACGGCTGTTGGATTAAAATCCAACGGTCCAGCGGCTAGAATCATTTGTTGATTAAGTTAACAAAGCCCTGCGTACACGTCCGCTTAGTAGGCCCACAAGTCAGCCACCAAATCTGACGGGTCCCAGCTGTCAACGGGAGGAATAGTTTTTTTTGCATAACAAGGAGGCACTTCCTTCCGTGCGAAGATACAGCCGATGGGTCCCAGCTGTCAGGGGGAGGAAACAGTTTTTTCAGCTTAATAAGGAAGAACTTTCCTTGCGGCGACCATGGACCTCGTGGGTCCCAGCCGTCAGGCTCTCCACGTACAGTCCTCTTTCGATGACTCGTTTGTTGACCACGCCGCGCCGAGCGCAGCGAGGCGGTGGACGATGGCGAGGCCCCGTACGGGAACGACCAGAGATGGGAAGACGCGACAGTGGAGTCACAGATTGAGAGGAGTACAAGGGTTATAACTGGTTCTGGTGCGGCGTGGGGCTGCAGTCGGTGGAGAATAACAGGAGGGTGTGGAGGGGTGGAGGGATAGCCTGGCCGGCGGTGGGGTAGCGGTTCACAGCGATGCGTGCTAAGCAAAGCCGCTAGCCGCTAGAGGCCGGACCAGGCGGTCCCGGCGTCGCTGGAGGATGAAGACAAGAGATTGAAGGTGCATGCCGACCGTTGGATATAAATCCAATGGTTGTGGATGTCATAATCATTTGTTGGCCAAGTTGGCAACGTCCGGTGTAGGCTTCGACCTATTGTCCCACATGTCAGCCTGCAAAAATGTGGCATATATTTAACCCATGTTTTCTAGAATGTACAGTCCATTTGCTAGGCTGGGTGAACAAATAATTTCGCATCAATGCGGCCCATTTAACATTTTCTAAGAAATCCCAGCCCATTTGCACTTTCTTGAAATACACGAATTAGCTGGGCTCGTTCTATATATAATGTTAGGTTAGAAGGAGCAACTAATATCAAAAATTAAACCATTGCGACACATTTTTTATATATAAAATTAACAAATTAGCGAGTTATTGCTCAAAATAAAAATGAGCGCGTTATTATTACATTGGTCCTTAAAATCTTCGCAAGCTTTTGTACGCAATCACCAGGATTTTCCTACCTGTGAGTCAAAAACAACCAGGATTTTCCTTGCCAACTTC